>NC_057801.1:759826452-759847812 GCF_018294505.1 Triticum aestivum
CGACTGTGGCATTTCTTTTATAGCCCTTTATGTGATGTCGCTCAGACGTCTGACTGTGGCATTTCTTTTAAAGCCCTGTCTGTGATGTCGCTCAGACGTCCGACTGTGGCATTTCTTTTAAGCCCTTTATGTGATGTCGCCCAGACGTACGATTGTGGCATTTCTTTTAAGCCCTTTATGTGGTGTCGCTTAGACGCCCGACTGCAGCATGCATTTTATTTTTTTACCTTTCGAGGCGTCGCTCCAGACACCCGATCGGCTTTCAGTTATTTATTTTATTCATCAAGTCCTGCAATATTATCGTTATTTTATGAGCATCATCCTTGTTCATGACGTATTCATGCATTCATTGATTATATCTTTTGTCCGAACTGTCTTGCGAGTACTTTCAAGTACTCACCTGGCTTGTTGATTTGGCCAGATGTTGATGAAGGCGATCTCATGGATGAAGAGTTTGATAGCGAGTCCGACGCCTAGAGGAGTCCCAGTCAGTCCCATGCGATCCTGTCTTGGTCATTGTATTATCCGCTTCCGCAACCCCGAATAAATTCATCGAGCCTCACCTCGACGCTCGATGTACTGCCAGTAGAAGTCAAGTTATCCACCACCACTTTTCCTCGAGCTAGTAGCATGCCACCCCACCCCTGTGTCATAACCGCCCTTATGTAAGATATCGGCGAGTTTGTAATAAATTGATGAGCAGCCTCAGCTCATTCCTGTAATATATTTGATGCTACTGGTTCTCTGTTTATCAAGCTTTTGTCTACCAGAAAGGATGACTTTTCCTATACTGGGTTTAAAAGATCGGTTTTATCAATAATCATATTATTGAAAAGCCGGTCGTGACAGACTTGGTATTAGAGCCAGGCTGATTGTAGGAAGCCACTAGGTGCGATCGCTAATTGGTTATTAGCATGATAGAGTTATTCATGTTTTTACAAGTGTAGACATTTTTCTGACAGTCAGCATAAAATTTTATGATCTGATCACTCAGAATTTTTGCCTACTTTTGTAGATGACCGGCAACGACTGCGAGTCTCAAATGTTCGCCAACGTGCCTGAGGGGTTCATCAAACTCCTCTCCTTCATCGTTCAGGTCGCGATGGGGCCATCCGTGCGCCCAGTCTTCATGCTTTATCCACACAAGATCAATGACAGTCTGACTCTGCACCAGGCCGCGGTGCAATTCAGGGGAGGCCATGCTGAAATACGCCGTCTCCGGTTCATGGGGAGAGCCATGCCTACAGAAAGGCATGCTATGCAGATGGCTTCCCGCGAGACGATAGCCCATCTTCGGGGTGTTCTTCTTGCAATGAAGACCTGTCGCTACCGCTACCTTCCATGCCATGTGCCTTATACCTGTCACTACTCCTTCTCTTGCCCCAGAGGAGAGCGAGATGAAGCTTTTGAGATGCTTGTCGAGTACCTCCGAGCCCTAGAGGGAGCATTCGACTGCATGGTGGATGACCTCGTAGCTGCACGCATGGACTCAGTTCATGGCTGTGCTGCTAACAGGAGGGAACTCCTACACACCGCTCCACCATTGACTTTCGTGTCATCCGCAGCCTCTCACTCACCTTCCATACTCGCCACTGCTCATCGTCTGCCTACCACAGAGGAATTTAACCAGGCTATTGCACCCACTCCCGCCCGCTCTGCACCACTTGTTGCACCCACTCCCATACGTGCTACTCCACCTATTCCACCCACTCGTATTCGTGTTATTCCGCCTAGGGCACCTGCTCCATCAGCTCAGCACAACGTTTCTCGTCTGGAACCTATTAGCGAGGAGGAGGTTGATTCCCCAGCGTCTCTGCGTCTCACCCTCGGCAGGCCAAGGGAGATCCTCACCATCTCTGACTAAGTACGCATAGACGCCATGCGATGTATCGACTCGTGTAATATGTTTTATGTACATAGGTTGTGAGAAGTAGCCTATTTGCGCACCATGTAGGATCTGGAGGAGTGCACTAGTTTAAATAACATGTCAGGGTTATGTACGCATATCCTGAGTGATGTAATGTATAATTATGCCCGCGTGTAAGATATGCACTAGTCCTTCTCCGCGCGCAATCGTGTGTTTCCAAAAATATCCTGGAGTTTAAAAATGTTCCTTGTGTGTGATTTTATTGACTTTTGCGACTCTCTTTTTTGTCTTACGAGTTCACAAAAATATATCCCCAGAGTGAAAGATGTCTCGTTCTTGGACGCGCTCCATGCCAACTCAGCCAGAAGAAAATTATGGCACACCGCAGAACCAAAATTTCACTCAGGGACAGACAAGTCAACAGGGCAGTGAAACAGCTTTTACACAAGTTTGTCGTTTGTTCGAACAGAGTCAACAGCAACACCAGGAAATGATGAACCAATTCATCAATATGGGAAGTAACCGTGGTCAGTATCAACCGCAATCCAAATTATCTGAGTTACAAAAGACGCGTCCTCCAACATTTTCTCATACTGACAAGCCTCTTGAGGCCGAGGACTGGCTTCGAGACATGGAGAGAAAATTAATTATCGCACAGTGTTCAGACCGTGAAAAAGTACTGTATGCATCACATTATCTCACTGGTGCAGCTGCATCATGGTGGGAAAACTTCCTGCACATGCACCCCAACGAAAATGAAATCACCTGGGAAAATTTCAAAGAAGGTTTTCGTGGGGCACATATTCCTAAGAGCATCATGAAAATCAAGAAGAAGGAATTTGATGAACTCAAGCAAAGAGCCATGACAGTGTCAGAATACAACAACCAATTCACATTGTTGTCTCGCTATGCCAATGAAGAACGCATGACCGAGAGCAAGAAGATGGAAAAATTCTTGGAAGGCCTGGCACCCGCCCTTAAGTGCCAGCTAGTTGTGCATACCTTTCCAGATTTTAAAACACTGGTGGATAAGGCCATTACCCTGGAAAATGAGCGACGTAGCCTGGAAGATTTCCGCAAACGGAAAAGGGACCAGACTACTTTTTCTCGCAATCACAGAAGCAAGAAGGAATTTCAGAAGGGGGATTCACACAAAACCCCGACGAATAATTCACGTCCAACCAAGAATTTCCATGCAAGAGACAAAGAGTTCACCTATTGCCCAGGCGTTACCTATTATGCTTGTGGAGAAGAAGGGCACTATGCAAAGCAGTGTCCCAACCCAAGGAACTCAAACCCGAAGCTCAATAATGGTGGAAATAATTCAGCACCAAAGCGAAGCAATTTCAACCCCAACAACAACCACCAGAAATGTCACTTGAACCACGTGACCCGAGAGGAAGCACAGAATGCCCCAGATATTGTACTCGGTATGTACCCCGTCAACACAATACCTGCCATGGTTTTGTTTGATTCTGGAGCTTCTCACTCATTCGTTTCGAAAAGTTTTGCTTTGCAAAATAATTTTTCGATGCTTCCCTTGGAAAAATCAATGATCATCAAGTCCCCTGGAATTAAGCAAGTGACCCAGAGTTACTGTCAAGGTGTGGTTATTGAATTGGAAGGATTGAAGTTTTACGCTAACCTTATTATACTGGAAAGCAAAGGACTGGATGTCATCCTGGGAATGGACTGGTTAACCACCAACAAAGGTTTTATTGACTGCTTCAACCGTACCGTGATTCTCACACACCATCATGGGAAAAAAATAAAAGTTTCAGCAAAAGAGAGACAAATACCTCGGCAACCTAGATTAAACAAGGTGGACGTTTCTGAGCTGAACAAGGTTCTAGTAGTATGTGAATTCCCAGACATATTTCCAGAAGAACTACCAGGCATGCCACCAGACCGAGAGATAGAATTCAGCATTGAGCTAGCACCTGGAACCACTCCTATTTATAAGAAACCTTACAGAATGGCACCATCCGAATTGGTAGAGTTGAAGAAGCAAATAAGGGAATTACTGGAGAAAGGATACATACGAGCCAGCTCCTCACCTTGGGGTTCTCCAATTTTATTTGCCAAGAAGAAGGATGGAACAATGAGGTTGTGTATTGATTATCGAGCTCTCAACATGGTCACAATCAAGAACAAATACCCAATACCCCGAATAAATGATTTATTCGATCAGCTCGCACAGGCCAAAGCCTTCTCAAAAATTGACTTGAGATCAGGGTACCACCAATTAAAAGTACGAACAGAAGATATTCCCAAGACCGCATTCACCTCCAGATATGGGCTGTATGAGTTCACAGTTATGCCATTCGGACTAACCAACGCCCCCGCATATTTTGTTCACCTCATGAACAAAGTGTTTATGAAGTATATGGACAAGTTTGTTGTGGTATTCATCGATGACATTCTGATATATTCCAAAACACCAGAAGAGCACGCCGAACATCTCAGGATTGTACTCGGAGAACTCAGGAAACATCAACTGTACGCCAAATTCAGCAAATGTGAATTTTGGCTAAGGCGGGTGGGTTTTCTGGGCCACGTGCTAACCCAAGAAGGTATTGCAGTAGACCCGGAAAAAGTCAAGGCCGTACTTGGCTGGAAACCACCAGCTAACGTAATGGACGTACGGAGTTTCTTGGGAATGGCATGATATTATCGGAGATTTAGTGAAGGATTCTCCACTATAGCAAAGCCCATGACACAATTGCTCAAGAAAGGCAAGAAGTTTGAATGGACATAAGCATGTGAGAAAAGCTTCCAAGAGCTAAAAAGCAAATTAACAACGACACCAGTATTAATCGTGCCAGATATACACAAGAAATTTGAGGTATATTGTGACGTATCCCGGAAAGGCCTCGGATGCGTATTGATGCAAGAGGGCAAGGTAGTTGCGTATGTCTCTAGACAACTACGCAAGCATGAGGAAAATTATCCCACCCATGACCTGGAATTAGCAGCAGTCATCCATGCACTCAAGGAATGGAGACACTTTCTGCTTGGGAATCGTTGTGAGATATACACAGACCATAAGAGTCTTAAGTATATTTTCACACAGCCAGAATTAAATTTACGGCAATGACGCTGGTTAGAGTTGGTGAAGGATTATGATGTTGGAATCCACTATCATCCCAGAAAAGCAAATGTTGTGGCAGATGCACTTAGTCGCAATCCCAGCATGGACGATGATAGTATACCAAAATTGAGGCCAGAATTTCAACAAGAATTTGCCCGACTCAATCTAATAATGGTTACCGAAGGCAGTGTGTCGAATATAGAAATACAGCCTACCCTGGTGGAAAGTATCAAGGAAGCCCAGCACGGACACCCCAGCATTGAGGGCATAAAAAGAAAAGTGAGTTTGGGAAGAGCCTCAGAATTCAACGTGGATGAGCAAGGAATATTGTGGTATGGAGAAAGGCTATGCGTACCAAATGTCAAGGACCTCAAACAGCAGATATTGACTGAAAGTCACACAGCTCCATATTCAATCCATCCTGGAGGGACAAAAATGTACAAGGATCTTCAGGAAAATTTCTGGTGGCACGGTATGAAGAGAGATATAGCCACGTTCATCGCCTGCTGTGACTCTTGTCAATGTATCAAGGCCGAGCACCAGAAACCAGCCAGACTGTTACAGCCAAATAAGATACCCGAGTGGAAATGGGACGAGATTGGAATGGACTTTATCGTTGGACTGCCACGGTCACGACTCAGAAACGATGTCATTTGGGTCATAACCGACAGATTAACCAAGGTGGCACATTTTATTCCGGTAAAAACAACTTACACCACTCAGAGACTAGCCAGACTTTATCTTGCCCGTATCGTCTACCTACATGGAGTCCCTAAGACTATCATCTCCGATAGAGGCACACAGTTCGTCTCTACATTCTGGGATCACCTACAACAGGCACTGGGAACCCAACTAGCCTTCAGTACCGCATGCCATCCCCAGACTAATGGGCAGATGGAACGCGTAAACCAAATCCTAGAAGACATGCTAAGAGCCTGTGTCCTCACCTACGGGAACAGTTGGGAAGAAAGTTTGCCATATGCAGAGTTCGCATACAACAACAACTATCAAGCCAGCCTGCAAATGGCACCCTTTGAAGCTCTATATGGGAGAAGATGTCGTACCCCGCTAAATTGGTCAGAGACCGGAGACAGCCATATCTTCGGCCCAGATATGCTCAAAGAGGCTGAAGAGAAAGTTAAGACAATTAGAGATCGACTCAAGACAGCTCAAAGTGGACAAAAGAGTTATTACGATCGGAAGCATCGAGAAATCAGTTTTGAACCCGGAGAGTTTGTTTACCTAAGAGTCTCTCCTATGAGGGGTCTACAACGATTCAGGATTAAGGGAAAATTAGCACCAAGATTCATAGGACCATTTCGTATAATGGCCCGAAGAGGCACGGTAGCCTACCAGCTAGACTTACCCAGGGATTTATCCAATATCCACAACGTGTTTCACATTTCACAATTGAGAAGGTACGTAGGAAATCCAGAGAAGCAGGTATCTCATGAAAATATTGACGTACAACCGGACCTCACCTACCGGGAGCACCCCATAAAAATATTATAAGAGTCTGAAAGGAGGACCCGACGGAAAACCATCAAATTCTTTAGAGTTCAGTGGAGCAACCACACCGAGAATGAAGCAACTTGGGAGAGAGAGGATTTTCTTCGGACAGAGCACCCACACCTGTTTAAGGATCAGCTGAAATTTCGGGGACGAGATTTTTCCTAAGGGGGTAGGTGTTGTGACACTCCAAAATTTTTCTTTGTGGTTTTGATTTCAGCAAAAAATCTTTCTTGGATTTAGTTTCTCCTGAGAGGAAAAACCTTTTTGGTTTTTGGGCTTCTATTTGGTTTTGATCCTTTCTAAATTTTACCATGTCTCCTATGGTAAAATTTTCTCAAAAACCACTCATTCCACTTTGGTTCAACCCAAACATTCTATCCAAACTAATAATATCCATTTTTGGATTTTATTCCAATTATTTCTCCTCCCAAAATAATTCTGTCTTTTCTTTTGAGCCTAGGTGATTTGCAAAGCAAGTACCCTAATGCTTTTGATTTTTGACCTCAACTCAACACCCCTGGATAGTCCCTTGTACCCACAACCTAGAACCATCTTGATCCACTCTTCTTATCAAATATTTCAAATTCCACCCTCTCCAAGTTTGGACCAGATTAGCCAAATTTGATGAAATTCATATCTACACCTCTCTAAAAATTCCACCAAAATTCAGGCCACCTTTAGCTGCAATGAGAGACCACTCCACCAAAAACCAGCTCAAGGAAAAATCCCTACACACAAGAATCATTCTGTCGAACACCTTGCATGCACTAGTACTGTTCACTTTCAGAAAATTCAGAAGATCAGTGTCGATCTCCGTCAGTAACTTCAGTCACGAGCCCACAGTGCCCTTGGCACGTTGCTCGCAGCCTATCCCTCTTGTCCGGAGCTTCACACGAGCGCTTGGCGTGTTCCTGGCGTCGGTGGCGCCCTGGCCCGCCTGCGCCGGCGTGCTTTGCGGCGGCTGCACCACCGTAACGGATGACAGGGGGCAAAACTGCGTTGCAACGCCGTTCGGCGCCGCCCAAGCGTCCTGGTGGCTCCGCGTGGCCACCTCCTTGCCAGCGCATGCATGCGGCACTCGCGGTATTTATGTTACGTGCATATTTTTCTTATACCGTAGATTCCGGAGGAAGCGACGGAGCTGCAAACTTCGCACAGTTAGACTCCGACTACTCCGAACCAGGAAAGCATGTTTGAACACTTGATATGATGAGTGTGGTTGCGTGTTTGCATTTTTGTATGATCATGGCATGTTTATGAACAACTATTTGAATGTTATATTTCATATACATAATCGGAAAGTAAGTTTCGGTAAGCATTATGTTGTTGGATACATATTTGCATAGCCATGTGTTGGCATGAGGATGGGTAAGATGGTAGTGTTGTGACATGCCAGGCTTAGGACAGTCCTTTTGACAACAGTGTCAACATGATCAAATCATATTCCCTTCATTTCCTTCATGTGCTGCCACATGTTTTCCGCAAGGGATATGGCATAGTAAGTTGCAACCGTTTTCCTGGTACACACCAAGTGGGGAGGCCGGGATGAGGGTTCCATGGCCCTGGATTAAAACCTGTCATCCGGTCAGGGGGCATGGGTGTTTCCGGTTGGGAACGAGAGGGGGGCACCCCTTAGAGCGCGCGTATAGAAATTTGATCCCATGCTATTCGAGGTTGTGGCCTCCCCGTCTCAAAGTTTTTCTTGGACGTTGACCAGGGTGATTCCTGGCATCGTGAGGTGAAATGGGTGTGGACTAGTTAAATGTGTTTCTACTGAAATACCGTAAACGGAACTAGTCCTTCGTTACTAAGGAAATCCGTTGGCTGTGGTCAGTTCATCCAAACTCTGCAGAGTCTCGAATCCGTCAATTGTCTTGTACTTTGTTCAAGTACTATCTTCATCTTATCTTGTCAGGTATCAGCCTCAGTGGCAAAACTCCGGTGGGATTTATGTGTGATAAATCCGGTTAAAAGATTATTCTTGTGGATGGACTAATCTTGTTATTCACATTCATTGCAAGCCCTGTCTGCGATGTCGCTCAGACGTCCGACGGTGGCATACCTGTTATTTATTTTTGTTATAGGCCCTGTCTGTGATGTCGCTCAGACGTCCGACGGCGGCATATCTGTTATTTACATTTGTTGGAAGTCCTGTCTGCGATGTCGCTCAAACGTCCGATGGTGGCATACCTGTTATTTATTTTTGTTATAGGCCCTGTCTGTGATGTCGCTCAGACGTCCGACGGCGGCATATCTGTTATTTACATTTGTTGCAAGTCCTGTCTACGATGTCGCTCAGACGTCCGACAGTGGCATTTCTTTTATAGCCCTTTATGTGATGTCGCTCAGACGTCCGACTGTGGCATTTCTTTTAAGCCCTTTATGTGATGTCACCCAGACGTCCGACTGTGGCATTTCTTTTAAGCCCTTTATGGGTGTCGCTTAGACGCCCGACTGCGGCATGCATTTTATTTATTTACCTTTCGAGGCGTCGCTCCAGACACCCGATCGGCTTTCAGTTATTTATTTTATTCATCAAGTCCTGCAATATTATCGTTATTTTATGCGCATCATCCTTGTTCATGACGCATTCATGCATTCATTGATTATATCTTTTGTCCGAATTGTCTTGCGAGTACTTTCAAGTACTCACCTGGCTTGTTGATTTGGCCAGATGTTGATGAAGGCGATCTCATGGATGAAGAGTTTGATAGCGAGTCCAACGTCTAGAGGAGTCCCAGTCAGTCCCATGCGATCCTGTCTTGGTCATTGTATTATCCGCTTCTGCAACCCCGAATAAATTCATCGAGCCTCACCTCGACGCTCGATGTACTGCCAGTAGAAGTCAAGTTATCCACCACCACTTTTCCTCGAGCTAGTAGCATGCCACCCCACCCCTGTGTCATAACCGCCCTTATGTAAGATAACGGCGAGTTTGTAATAAACTGATGAGCAGCCTCAGCTCAATCTTGTAATATATTTGATGCTACTGGTTTTCTATTTATCAAGCTTTTGTCTACCAGAAAGGATGACTTTCCTATACTGGGTTTAAATGATCGGTTTTATCAATAATCATATTATTGAAAAGCCGGTGATGACAGGAATACTGCTTGTGCATCCAAACTCCATAAACCTCAAAGTTGTTCCATATGAGTCCACCATACCTTCTTATATGCGGTATCTACCTGCCGTTCCAAGTAAATTTGTATGTGCCAAACTCCAAACCTTCAAATGAAATTCTGTTTTGTATGCTCGAGCAGCTCATGTTTCAACTAGGGCTGCCTATATCTTCCATGCTAGGTGGGTTATTCTCAAGAGGAGTGGACTCCGCTCCTCATTCACGAGAAAGGGCTAGTAACCAGGATGCCCAGTCCCATGATCCAAACAGATCAAATCAAATCAATATAATTAAACAAAACTCCCCCAGGGCTGTTGTTAGTTGGAGGCACTCGTTGTTTTGAGCAAGCCATGGATTGATGCTTGTTGGTGGTGGGGGAGTATTTACCATTCTGTTTAGGAACTGCCTATAATGCATGTAGTATGGAAGATATAGCCATCTCATAGTTGTTGCGTTGATAGTGAAAGTATGCCGCTCAAAATATTATTCATCTCTATTTTAAAATCAAGCTCTGGCACCTCTATAAATCCCTGCTTCCCTCTGCGAAGGGCCTATCTATTTACTTTTATGTTGAGTCATCACCTTCTTATTAAAAAGCACCCGCTAGAGAGCACACTGTCATTTGCATTCATTACTATTGGTTTATATTGGGTATGACTTGACTGGATCTCTTTTACCATGAATTACAATGTTTAGTCAGTCCTTGATCTTTAAAGGTGCTTTGGATTTATGTTTTGCGGTCTCAGAAAGGGCTAGCGAGATTCCATCTTGTTATATCATATTATGATTGTTTTGAGAAAGTGTTGTCATCCGTGTTTTATTATTATTGCTCGCTAGCTGATTATGCCATTGATATGAGTAAATGTGAGACCTAAGTGCTATTGTGAGTATGGTTAGTTCATAATATTTGCTGAAAACTCTAATGCTGGCTTTACATATTTACAACAACAAGAGCAAACAGAGTTTATAAAAGTTTTTCTTTATCGCTTTCAGTTTATCAACTGAATTGCTTGAGGACAAGCAAAGGTTTAAGCTTGGGGGAGTTGATACGTCTCCAATGTATCTACTTTTCCAAACACTTTTGCCCTTGTTTTGGACTCTAACTTGCATGATTTGAATGAAACTAACCCAGACTGACGTTGTTTTCAGCAGAACTGCCATGGTGTTGTCTATTGTGCAGAAAACAAAAGTTCTCGGAATGACCTGAAAATCCATGGAGATAAGTTTTGGAAAATATAAAAAATATTGTCAAAAGAATCAAGGCCAAGGGGCCCAGACCCTGTCCACGAGGGTGGGGGGTGTTCCCTCCCCCCTGGGCGCGCCCCCTGTCTCGTGGGCCCCCCTGATGCTCCACCGACCTCAACTCCAACTCCATATATTCCGTTTCGCGAAGAAAAAAATCAGAGAGAAAGTTTCATCACGTTTTATGATACGGAGCTGCCGCCAAGCCCTAATCTCTCTCGGGAGGGCTGATCTGGAGTCCGTTTGGGGCTCCGGAGATGGGGATTCGTCGCCGTCGTCATCATCAACCATCCTCCATCACCAATTTCATGATGCTCACCGCCGTGCGTGAGTAATTCCATCGTAGGCTTGCTAGACGGTGATGGGTTGGATGAGATTTACCATGTAATCAGGTTAGTTTTGTTAGGGTTTGATCCCTAGTATCCACTATGTTCTGAGATTGATGTTGCTATGACTTTGCTATGCTTATTGCTTGTCACTAGGGCCCGAGTGCCATGATTTCAGATCTGAACCTATTATGTTTTCATGAATATATGTGAGTTCTTGATCCTATCTTGCAAGTCTATAGTCACCTATTATGTGTTATGATCCGACAACCCCGAAGTGACAATAATTGGGATACTTCTCGGTGATGACCATAGTTTGAGGAGTTCATATATTCACTATGTGCTAATGCTTTGTTCCAGTTTTCTATTAAAAGGAGGCCTTAATATCCCTTAGTTTCCACTAGGACCCCACTGCCACAGGGGGGGGGGGTAGGACAAAAGATGGCATGCAAGTTCTTTTCGATAAGCACGTATGACTATATTCGGAATACATGCCTACATTACATTGATGAATTGGAGCTAGTTCTGTGTCACCCTATGTTATAGCTATTACATGAGGAATCGCATCTGACATAATCATCCATCACCGATCCAATGCCTACGAGCTTTTCACATCTTGTGCTTCGCTTATTTACTTTTCCGTTGCTACTGTTACAACTACTACAAAACTATTATCTTTACTTTTGCCACTGTTACCATTACTATCATACTACTTTTCTACTAAACACTTTTGATGTAGAGTGGAACCCTATAGCGTCGATCTTTCACGTTTGGAGTGGATCCTACGGGGAGACACAAAGAACGAGCGGAAGAACACGATGAAATCACGGGGAGGAACGAGGGAAAACACTCAACCAACAAGGAATCGGTCACACAAGTGCTAGATCGAAGAACACAAAGAGATACACGAGATCCAAAGTCAACAAAGGTAAGGATACAAAGGTAACCGATCTTCTCCGTGAGGAGATCTTGAATCCACAAGGGGATCTTCCCACGAGGGGGTCTTGAATCCGAGAGGATCTTCTCCAAAGAGGCCGCGGTCTCTCACGAGGAGGAGATCCGATGGATGAGCGAAGATCTATCTCACATATGAGCTAAATCAACGCTAAGTCTCAAAAGGAGGAGGAGGAGTCCTATTTATAGGCTAGGGGGGCGAAGGGGTACACGGGCTCAGCCCAACACGCGCACACAGGCGTTGGCCGGATTATCCGGGTCTGAAGCCGGATGATCTGGGCTGGTCCGGATGGTCCGGGTGGAGGCCCGGATGATCCGGAGACTCGGCTGGTGGAGGCGCAGGGCCGGATGTCTGGCTGGTGGTCCGGACGTCCGGGCAGGGCCCGGATGATCCGGGACGGGGTCCGGATGATCCGGCTTCAGGGGGGAGGCTTCTGTAGTCTTCGGTCGAATTAGCCGGATCGTCCGGATGGGGGTCTGGATCGTCCGGGCTCGGTCCGGATCGTCCGGCTGGGTGTCCGGATGATCCGGGCAAGTCCTGTCTTGCTCCATTTTTCTTCTTCCTTCTCCTCTTCCATGCTTCTGTGTATGCTCGGCCTTGGTCCTTGGGTTCTCCATGGTCTCCTCGGGTGTGCCTGAGTATGCACAAGGCCCATGCATGAGGTAGTAGCCATGTCTCACATGCGGAAAGTGACGGTTCGAAGAGGAGTGAATTCACCTTGTGTCCAATGGCGCATCGTCGAGGTCTCATCTTATGTATCCTTAGGGCTTGGGGAGTAGTCGGAGTGTACATGGGGATGAACATGGGATGCTTCGCATCATCTCCCCCCCCCCTTGTGAAAGATCCGACCTCGGATCGTGATCCTCATCACCATGGAAACGGTTGTCGTGGACAGACTTGTAGTTGGACGAAGTTGAAGGCATGGCGCAATCCAAGTATTCGAAGGTGTAGCCGGAGTGGTAAACATGCAAAAATAGCAAACACAAGCAACACTCGGAAATACAATGGTTAGCGCACACAAAGTGTCCATCATGTAAGAATGAGTCCGTGCGGCAAGATTGGTCGTGACAAAACGCATGAAGCTTATCAAGATGATCTAGAATGAGATGCAAAGCATTCATGGGAGGAAATGCAATCATTGTGCACACAAATGTGTTGTAAATATGATCAATGCAACCACGGTGCAAAATGATGTCATAGTGAGACGGTTTATCAATAGCATGAATATGGCAATGGATGCTCAACATGTGTATGTTATCATGCAATTGATGGTGGACAATATGATCATTATGTATGAATATGCCATCAAGGAATATCACAACAAATTTGCTAAGGAAATGCATAAGCTCATATATCATGGATGACATGGGAATACAAGATGCAACAAGGCAATCATAATGTGAGTCAATCCATGCATAGTGTGCAAACTTGTGGTGAGTATGATATGTCCATCGAGCATGACATGTATGAGCACAATCAATAAATATGGAGGTGTTGGTGTACCAAAGCTCGATGTCGAGGCATGGGTGGAAGACCGAAGGTGCATCCAATAAGTGCGAGCTCTCCTCAATGTGAAGGTCCATGTAGCCAATCTCCAATGTCGTGCCTCCGTTCACGAGATGTATCATGTAGACAACAAGAAGGAAACAACAATGAAAGAGTGACCCATCCAATATGCGTATTTGAGGATGGCTCAAAGAGAAGGAGTTCACCTTTAAGAGTGTCACAAGGATGATGTAGTTGCGCATCTTGTATGCCTTCACATAACTAATATGCCGCGTGATGGTACCGCCTTGTGAATCCTTCAAAATGAAAGAACATGACAAACACTCGGAAAATCAAATGAGGTTAGCGGAAGTGCAAAACCTATCATTCGTGTGGTAAGATACCCAACAAGTGTATGCATCATGCTCATCATAAGAATGGACAAGGGAGCATTTCATAGTATGAAGGCTTATGATGTAAGAACAACCAAATACAATAGGCTCAATCAAACAATCATGCATCACAAGTAAAGTGTCCAAGTCTCCAAGATCAATAAGCATAGCAAGTTGGCACTCAATACAAGGTGATATGAGAGATGCAACTAATGGAGACAAGAGGCAATGATTATGACAAATCAAGTGAGAGGCATGAGCATATATGTCATCAACCCAAGAAAGCAAGTGATAGTGGAACATGGGTGATGCAACCAAGCAAGCAATCATAGCAATCACGTCAAGCAAGCTAGTAGTGCGAAGATGCAACATACTAGAAGGAATCATGGCAAGCATGTCATGTGTGCAAATAGTGGGCATGAATAATGGACATGACATAGCACAAAAATGAAAGCAAGATATGAGCAAAATATCATCAATGTATTGGCGAGAGACCATATGTGAATAGCAATGGGGCATCATGACTCTCCCAACACAACAATCAACAATAGCATAGGGCACATGATAAACATGGCAAAAGCAACAAGGATCTCCACCAAGCATGCAAATACACATAGAAGTATCATAATGGTGAATCATGGGTAGATGCAAGCAAGGGTCACAATTGCATGGCAAATGCATAGAAGCAAGTATAACATGCAAAGTGAACACGGAAAAATGAGCATAAGGTGGCAAGTGGTAAATAGCCCATAGCCCTGTGAGAGCCAAGTAAAAGAGATGCGCATAGTCTATGCGCGAAGGGAACGGTGGTAAGGATTGTCCACGGGATCCCAAGTCATCGTTGCTCTCAAGAGCTCGTTTCGTCAACTCTTGGGATTGAGAGGTTGACGAGTATACATGAGTACCTACACAAAACAAGGAAAAAGGAAAAATTGTGTGTGCGTGGTAGATGTACACATCATCCATCATGATGCGCACGTGCATGTGTCGGTTAGCACAAAATATCCAATGCTCAAATAAATGAGATGCGTGATATAGAAACATGTCATCCATCATGAGAGGTTTGTTGTTATGTATCGCATAATGGAGACTCAAATTGTGTAATGCATCATGAGAAATATTTAGAGCATTGTTATTCATGGAATGCATATGGTGCAAGCAATCATGGGAATCATGCAAAGTATGAAATGCATCAAGATCTCCTAATATGTATGAGGAAACTATGGGGGTCTCCTCATGAGCATGAGTAGCAACATCACATGGAGAATATTGACAACATCCAAAACAATGCATATTCGAAACAATGTGATCATGGCATGACATAGTAGATGAATTGCACAAATCATGTAAAGGAAGCATGGCAATATCATCACAAGAGAAGCAAAAGCCAATGACCATCACCTCGTCATCTATGCCATAAGTGCAAATGGGATTGATCTTAATGGGGCATGCATAGTTACTATCTTGAGATTGAAATGAAGCAATATGGGAGATCTCACTCATAGCATATGACAAGTTCAGTGGGTTGTCAAACATGATGTGACCAAAAGAATTTTCACATGATATCCTATGGAGCATAGCATCACAACTAGGCAACTCAACATGCTCATCATCATATTTATCATAAATAGGTAAGTCAAGGCATGAAGAAGTCTCACTAGCATGAAGCATGGGAATAGGTGGGTCAACATCATGGGCGCAATCGATGTCAAAAGAGTCCACTAGTGGTGCAAGAGAAGCACCATCACCTATGTTACCTTTGGAGCGTCGCTCATGTGTTGTAGGTGAGGTGTTGAAGATCCATTCGTTGTCATCTTCATCTTGATGGAACCATGTGGGGGGTGTATCATCATCCACGATGGCCATCAGTGTTTCCATTGGAGGGATGGACTCGTCGAGGATAGGCATGTCGTCATGTAGGAGAACTAGCACCAAAGAAGAAAACACACTAGGAGTAGAGGTTAAGTCGTTAGAAATCATAGTGGCCTCACATGCTGTGTCAACTACCTCACTCACTAAGTGTTGTGGCTCACTCACTCCCTCAAGGATGCGCTCACTCGTATGGTAGGTGGAGTCACTCAAATGGCTCTCAACCTCACATAGGATGTGTTGCATGCTCTCATGTGCGGGGCTAGTGGTGGTCACACTCATCCTCTCATAGGAAATGCTCTCAATGTCACGTATGGTAGAGTCACTCATGTCACTCATGTGGTGGTGGCTCTCCTCACATGGCACTTTGGGCATCTCTTCATATGTGGGTGTCGGAGAGGTGTAGGTGCAAATGTCTCCATGCGCGGTCGCGTAGCTTGACTCGGAGTATGAGTCCAATGTGGGCGCCGTATTCATGGTGTTGAAGAGGTTCGCGCTCGTCGCCGTGGTCGAAGGGGATGGCCCTTGCTCGACCGTCTTGTCACCGTCTTGGTGTTGGAGGCCCATATTATGTGGCACCTCGTAGCTCATCTCCATGACCGAAGGGAGTTTCCCATGCTCGGCCATCTTCCTTGAGGGGCTTCCGAAGATGGAAGTGTCACCCTCACTTGTATGTGGTCGCCTTGGACTTGATGAAGTCGTTGTAGGCGTACTTGTGGGAAGTAAGCGAAGATGCCGTACGTCCATAGGTGAAGATGCCTTGAGAACACTTGGCGAAGATGCCGAAGTGGTTGATGTAGCCGTAGCGCCGTCTTGGTGGTGGTCGTCTCGCGGTCTTCTTTTATGCTCATGAAGCTTCGACTTGGCGTGTTGGGACTTGTGCATTTGTGCGTGTGGAGCATCTTCATGATGATGGTGTCGTTGTCGCGCTTGAGCTCGAAGGCGTTCGTCGTCGTCGTGCACATGATGCTTGGAGGTGACTTGCCCTTCATGACGATGTTGATCACGAACGTGATGGTGGTCGCCATCTAGATGTGGACGAGGACGATTTGCACTTGCATCTTTTTCGCGCTCCGAAGACTTGTGGCTTGAACGTCGTCGTCTTGAGGATGATGAAGTGGAAGAAGACTTGAACAAGGCCCGAATCTCTTCCATCCTCGCATCTTGCTCCTCCTTTTGTGCGGCAAGCTTGTTGTCGATGTAGTCCCTTTTCCTTGCTTCGGAGTGGAAAATGTCGATGGAGATGTTCTCAATGCGCTCTTGCAATCTTGATTGTGCGCCTTGCATTTGTCGTTGTAGATCAAAGATAGACGCTTTGGAGATGTAGTTGTTCACGCCGTCGTTGTTGTCGTAGACCGGAGAGGGAATGCCTTGCCTATCCATCACAAGACTCGAGAAAATATGAGTGGGAGAAAGAGAAGAACTTATACCAATGTACCTTGACCGATGTTGACGATGAATCAAGTTCACTCAAATGCGGACAATGAAATAGCACTATTGGTACCAATCCTTGTCGGTTCTCACACCTACACAAGTAAAGCTTATAGTGGAGCTCGGTGAGGATAGTGGCACAAAAATTTAATGCAAAATGTTAGCAAGAGTCAATAATGTTGAAAAAGATTCACAAATTCGCAAGTGAAACAAATGGACCAATAGCACTATGGATGGCACACGGAAACACACACACGGATAGATAAATGGGGTCGTGCAACGAAGGAATGAGCACAAAATGTGGAATCCACGGAAAACGCTCGTGTTGCACAACTCAAGAGAGACGCTAGCACGATTGCTCAATAGGCGGATACAACACTTGTGCACAACCTATGATATGCAAAATGGATAAACTACTATTCGAAGTATGCTATGTATGTATGGTTCCCGGTGTTTCTCTCAAGATGATCCAAGATGATCGGATATGACAATCTTATATGCAATGTGGCATGATGCTATGGCACTTGCTTACAAGCTTCTTTGCTCTCTTTCTCTTTTGTTTAAAAGCTTTATTTCTTTTTTTTTTCTATAGCCACTTTGCACAATGCACAAACCAAGATAGCAATTGTGTATATGCGGGAACAAACTTGTGACACAAGATATGATAGCATGCACCACGATGATATGGTATGTATGCTTATGGGAAGTATAATCACTAATGTGCACAAGTAACGTTGCCGGCAATACTCAAATGGCTAGTCTCGATAGGCAAGCGACGCAAAAGTAAGGCTAGGGGTTAACAATGCAATAGCAAGGGAATATACAATGGAGGGACACCATGATACCAAGATGATATGGAGGTTACCGTCCGACGATGATGAGTAGCGGTGTTCTTGATGTAGATACCAAGATGATGGAGACTCGTCCCTAAGTAGCCGAAACACCTTAGGAAACGGAAAAACCGCGAACTCAAAATCTCACACGTCAAATGTCAAAATGGTGGTAGCGGAAAGCGGTGGTGGTGTTGCACTAGGCAATGCGGAAGTGGAATGATGGGCTATACACGAGTCGGAGTTGAAGTTGCCGCCCCTAAGTAGCCGAAACACCTTAGGAGACACAAGCCACAACTCAAACAAGCTCAAACAAAATTGGGTTAGGTTGGGTTGGTGGAAGTGTATGATGGGCAAGGTTATGTGGAAGTGGTGGTGGTGGTTGATGAAGAAGTAATCGTCCCTAAGTAGCCGAAACACCTTAGGAGACTCTAATCACAACTCATACAGCCACATATGCAATGGGGAACAAAATGGGTTAGGTTGCGGAAGTCGGTGGTGGCTATGCGGATGATATGGTGGAAGCCCTAGGCAAAGATGCCAAAATCCCGAAAATTTGATGGTGTCAAATGGTGTTGGTGGTATTTTTGTGGGATGGGGGATGTCAATAGCTTCAAAACAAGCTAAAGAACGTCAAAAACGGACTCCGGATGAATTAGTTATGACCAAAACAAAATTTCAGCCGTGTCAGTTTCAGGGTTAACCGGACATCCGGGAGGAGGTCCGGATGATCCGGGCTAGGTCCGGATGATCCGGGTGTACATCCGGATGATCCGGGTTCGTCAGCTCCGGTTCTGTTTTCTGGGTGCGTGAGGTATCCGGACGTCCGGGGGGGCGTCCAGCTGATCCGGGGGATGTCCGGATGATCCGGGAGAAGGTCCGGATGATCCGGGCAGGTCAAACTGCTCGGGATTTCCTCTCGGGGACGAATTTTTGGGCGGAATTTGGGGATTTTGGGGTCAAAATTGACGAGATTTCGTGGATGGAAGGTGGGGAAACTTGGGGAAATGCTAGATCCACTTGAAACCAAGGAAATCCACGGATCAAAATCAACAAAACATCATCAAACCAACAAATCACAAAAAAATTTGGGGCTATTTTTGGTGGGGATTTTTGGATTTAGGACGAAATCAACAAAATCAAGCTAGAAAAAGAGGGGTAGGGGCTCCAAAAACGTGATCAACGTGGCTCATGATACCATGATGATGTAGAGTGGAACCCTATAGCGTCGATCTTTCACGTTTGGAGTGGATCCTACGGGGAGACAAGAAGAATGAGCAGAAGAACACGATGAAATCACGGGGAGGAACGAGGGAAAACACTCAACCAACAAGGAATCGGTCACACAAGTGCTAGATCGAAGAACACAAAGAGATACACGAGATCCAAAGTCAACAAAGGTAAGGATACAAAGGTAACCGATCTTCTCCGTGAGAAGGTCTTGAATCCACAAGGGGATCTTCCCACGAGGGGGTCTTGAATCCGAGAGGATCTTCTCCGAAGAGGCCGCGGTCTCTCACAAGGAGGAGATCCGATGGATGAGCGAAGCTCTATCTCACATATGAGCTAAATCAACGCTAAGTCTCAAAAGGAGGAGGAGGAGTCCTATTTATAGGCTAGGGGGGCGAAGGGGTACACGGGCACACAGGCGCTGGCCGGATGATCCGGGTCCGAAGCCGGATGATCTGGGCTGGTCCGGATGGTCCGGGTGGAGGCCCGGATGATCCGGAGACTCGGCTGGTGGAGGCGCAGGGCCGGATGTCCGGCTGGCGGTCCGGACGTCCGGGCAGGGTCCGGATGATCCGGGACGGGGTCCGGATGATCCGGCTTCAGGGGGGAGGCTTCTGTAGTCTTCGGTCGAATTAGCTGGATCGTTCGGATGGGGGTCCGGATCGTCCGGGCTCGGTCCGGATCGTCCGGCTGGGTGTCCGGATGATCCGGGAAAGTCCTGTCTTGCTCCAAATTTCTTCTTCCTTCTCCTCTTCCATGCTTCTACGCACACTCGGCCTTGGTCCTTGGGTTCTCCATGGTCTCCTCGGGTGTACCTGAGTATGCACAAGGCCCATGCATGAGTTAGTAGCCATGTCTCACATGCGGAAAGTGACGGTTCGAAGAGGAGTGAATTCACCTTGTGTCCAATGGCTCATCGTTGAGGTCTCATCTTATGTATCCTTAGGGCTTTGGGAGTAGTCGGAGTGTACATGGGGATGAACGTGGGATGCTCCGCATCAACTTTGCTGCAAATACTAAGTTATCCAGGTGTGGTTGAATTGACAACTCAACTGCTAATACTTAAGAATATTCTTTGGCTCCCCTTGTGTCGAATCAATAAATTTGGGTTGAATACTCTACCCTCGAAAGTTGTTACGATCCCCTACACTTGTGGGTTATCATTGAGCTCCATAGGAGTCACAATAGTGCGATCATCACTGAGAGCAGCGCGAGCAAGAAGATCCTGAAAATATTTTTCCTAGGAGATGTAGAGGCCATCAGATGTCGAGGAGATCTCAATCCCAAGATAATAGCAAAGTGGACCAAGATCATTCATAAGGAACTGGTCGAGAAGGCGAGCCTTAACAAAGGCAATGTAGTCAGAGTCTTCACCAGTGATGATCATGTCATCAACATAGAGAAGGAGAAGATTCCGACCACGAGTAGACGTGTGAACAAAAAACATGAGATCATGATCACTGGACAAGAAACCAGCGGTAGTGACCACAGAGGCAAAGCGCTCGAACCAGGCATGAGGGGCCTATTTAAGACCATAGAGGGAGCGGCGAAGTCTACAGACCATACCATCAGGAGCATAGTACCCCGGTGTTGGCTGCATATAAACCTCCTCACGTAACTCGCCATTGAGAAAAGCGTTCTGGACATCCAGTTGAGAGATAGACCAATGACGAACAGAAGCCACAACAAGGGGAGTGCGGACAATGGTTATGTGGGCCACAGGAGCGAATGTCTCATCATAATCGCGCCCCTGCTCCTGCTGAAAACCATGGGCCACAAGACGAGCTTTGTAATGCTCAGGAGAACCATCAGAGCGAGTCTTAATCTTGTAGACCCACTTTCAGGTGATGGGACGAACACCAGAAGGGAGGGAAACCAGATCCCATGTGCTATAGCGCTCAAGGGTAGCAAGCTCTTCGGCCATTGCAAGCTGCCATTCAGGCTGAGTCATGGCAATCCGATAGGAAGTGGGCTCACCAATAATAGAGAGAGCGTACCGATCACAAGAATAG
>NC_057801.1:759848058-759872192 GCF_018294505.1 Triticum aestivum
CGGAGGTTATGAAATGGGGAAGGCATAGAGGGAGATGCACTAGAGGTGGAAGGCGCGTCAGGGGAAGCATCCTCGGTACAAGGGCGGCGAGTATAGTGGAGAGGAAACAGTGAGAGAGGGCGACAGACTAGAGATGATGGTGGAGAGGTGGAGGAGGAGGATGGGGAAGATGGTGTCGGTGGTGAATGAGAATGAGTGAGATGTGCTGGAGGAAGATGTGACACATGAGGCACATAGCAGGGTGTCTCGGGAAGAAGGAGAAAAAAGATATCATCCACAGAGAAGCTCAAGGAAGAAGGACGTGGGTAGTAAGAACGACACCCGTCAAAAGTCACATCGCGCGAGATGCGCAAGCGACAACCAACAGGATCCCAACAACGATAGCCCTTGTGCTCATCACTGTAGCCAAGGAAAACACACTCAACCGATTGAGCAGTCAGCTTGGTGCGTTCTCGGGGGGCAAGAAGGACATAGCACACACATCCAAACATACGAAGAGCTAAGTAGTCAGGGGAACGACCAGTGAGACAGTCGATAGGAATACCACCCTGCAGGGCAGTCGATGGCTGAATGTTGATGAGATAGGTGGATGCAGAAACAGCCTCAGCCCAATAATGGGGTGGAAGGGAAGCAGCAATCATCAGCGCACGAGTTGTCTCAAGCAAATGACGATGCTTACGTTCTGCAATGCCATTCTAAGCATGAGCACCAGGACATGAGAACTGGGCAAGAGTACTGTGTTCTGCGAGAAAACCACGCAACAGCTGAGAGATAAACTCTCTAGTGGAGTCAGCATGAAAAGTACGAAAAGGCGTGGAAAATTGGGTGTGAACCATGGCATCAAATCGTTTGTATATAGAGAGAACCTCGCTACGAGATTTCATGAAGTAAAGCCAAGTGTAGCGACAGAAATCATCAATAAACAAAACATAGTAGCAATGACCACCTTTCGAATCAAAGGGAGCAGGACCCCAAACATCAGAATGAACTAAGTCAAATGGGCGTTGAGATACCGACTCACTGGTAGGATAAGGTAACTGGGTCTGTTTGCCAAGTCTACAACCATTACAATGTAAAGAAACATCGCCAGATACAGACCGTAAGAGACCGTGACGCACTAATGATGACAAGCGAGAGCCACATATGTGACCAAGGTGATGACGCCACTGCTTGAAAGACGCAGCCGAGGAGGCAGCAAGAGCATGAGAGCTCGCAGAAGTGGTGGCAGCGGAAAGAACACAAAGCCAGTCAAACCTCCCAAAGGCCCTCTGACTCACGGCGTCAGGGGCCAGCACCAACCAAAACCTTGGTGTGACGATCCTGAATGGAGCAAGAGTCGGTATTAAGAATGGCACGACAACCAGAATCAGTAAGTTGGGAAGCGGAAAAAAGATTCATGGTAAGCGCGAGGAACATGTGAAACACTAGGAACAGAAAAGGACGGAGTGGAAAGAATACCACGACTAGCAATAGGAAGAGATGTGACATCGGCATTACGATCATTAATAGGAGAATCAAGAGGGTGAAGAGAAGACAACGCTGAAGAATCAGAGGACATATGAAAGGAATCTCCAGAGTCCAGAACTCACGAAGATGTACCTAACAGTGTAGGTGCCTGTGGTGATGAAGTGGTGAATGTAAGTGCATCTAGTGACCCTTAGTGATTTTGGTGTATTGAAGACTTATAGGTTAACGGACTAATGTGTTTATGAGTGTACAAAGGTCTATAAGTCTATGAGGAGTTTGATATTTACAGAGAAAGTCGACCCCTAAAAATCAATATCTTCGACTGAAGATTTTGGTATTCCTGAAGACTTTCATGAAGACTTTGAAAGTGAAGAAATTGGTGTGTCCGTGAAGACTTGATATTCATGCAAGGAATATGAAGCTTGAAGACTTTCGTTTTCATAGTTTTGTTTTTCTCTTTCTTGAGTCATAAGAAACACCGTACTGTTAAAGGGGGTCGAGGAAATACTAAGGAAAACTTTCCATGCGATGCTCAACTCAAAATCCTACACCTACCAATCCCTTCGAGTGAAGCCATTGGAAATCTCATATAGTTCAGTCAATTTCTTTAGTGACAGAGACGATGTTCTTCTGGTCGCTGAGGAATTTGTTCTGACTGAGGAGTTAGGAATTCGCCAGTGCGGATTGCCTACACAATGAGGAACATGATAGCCCTAAGGAATTTGAGAGTCAAAATTCCGACCGTTGCTGTGTTGCACACCAGCTGTCCCAAAATATCTTATCCACCTAACGGTCATATCATCGAAGGGCATTTATGTCTTATGATGTTGGGCTGCTCCCTAGGCTATAAATAGCCACCCCCTACAACCACAAGCTGGTTGGCTGCTCCGAGAGAAACTGACACTTGTCATTTGAGAGCAACCCATCCTCCGAGGACTTTGAGCAAAAAACATCGAGTGAGGAAAAACCCAAACCCAAACACCTACAAACCCAAAGTGATTGAGCATCACTGAAGAGATTGATCCTGCGTGGATCCGATGCTTGTTACCTTTGAAGACTGTGCTTCTTCTAGACGGTTAGGCGTCATGGTCTAGAGCATCCAAGAGGAATTGTGTTTCGCCGAGTGACCGAAGTCTGTGAAGGTTTGGAAGTTGCCTGAAGACTTACCACGAGTGATTGGACGAGGTCTGTGTGACCTTAGTTCAAGGAGAATACAGTGAGGACTTGGTGTCCTGAGCTGCGTGCTCAACGACTGGGTGTCCGGGACTGTGTGTCCTCGAGTTTAAATACTCAGCCGCTCCAACCAGACGTACAACTAAGACAATAGTTGGAACTGGTCTACCAAATCATTGTCTTCACCAACCTTACTGGTTCTATTTCCTCAACTCTTTCATTTCTTCATTACTGTATTGAGTGATTGTTCATATCTGTGTTTGAAGACTTTGACTGAAGACTTTCTCAATTTCCTCAGTTCAATTTCTTCAGTCTGTTTGTCTTCATCTTGTGTTATCCTGTGTTTACGCTTTCTGTACTCTGTTTTTGTCTTCATTTAATCATGATGACTATGTATGTATTCTGTCATGCTTACTTCTGAGTACTTATTCCACTGCAAGTAGTTCTTCGCTAAGGAATTTCCTCACCAACAAATTCCTCAGTGAAGAATTCATAAAAATCGCCTATTCACCCCCCCTCTAGTCGATATAACGCACTTTCAATTGGTATCAGAGCAAGATACTCCCTTGTTCTGTGTGATTTTGGTTTAACCACCTGGAGTTCTAGTTATGTCAACCGCAGGTATGATCAAGGTCTCTGCTGGGTGTCCTACCTTCTATGGCACGGACTACCCCTACTGGAAGAATAAGATGTGAATGCATCTTAAAGCAATTGACAATGATCTCTGGTACGTTGTGGAAAATGGTTTTCCCTCAGTCACACCTTCCTTGAATGTTGCTGATGTGAAGAGATTCAAGCAACTCGATTCTCAAGCGAAGAATATCATATGTGGTCATCTGAGTAAATGGCAGTATGGTAGAGTGGGTGCTTTGGAAACTGCTAAGCTTATCTGGGATAGGCTCTCCAAAGTAAACGAAGGAGTCTCAACTCAACGTGACTGTCGTGTTGACGTTCTTTGCAATCTCTTCAACCACTTCAAAAGACTCGACAATGAAAACGTTCAGCAAACCTTCGATCGCCTCACTGATATCTCAAATGAGCTTCAAGCGCTCGGTGCCACTGACATCACCGACCATGAGGTGGTGAAGAAATAGCTGAGATCACTCGATTCTTCATTTGACACTCTGGCACTGATGATTCAAGAGCGTGCTGATTACAAGTCACTAGATCCCGCTGATATCCTCGAGAGGCTAAATACTCATGAGTTCCAGCTTGCTGAAAAGAGAGATCTCTATGGTTCAAGCTATGGCAAAACACGTGCCCTGAAGGCCAAGGCAGTGTCTGAATCTGAATGTGAAGATTCTGGTAGTAGCCTTGGTGATCCTGAAGAATTGAGCCAGGAGCTAGCACTGCTCGTGAAGAAGTTCCAGAAATTCTCAAGACGTGGTCGCTTTGGAAAATCTTCAAGGAGCAGTGATTCCCCATCAAGTGACTATAAGAGAAGGCTATGCCACAAATGCAAGAAGCCTGGTCACTACATTCAAGATTGTCCTCAATGGGACAATGAATTAAAGAAGAAGAAATACAAGGATTATAGTTCTGATGATGCCAAAAAGAAGAAGAAATCTTCAAAGTCTTCATCATCAAAATCCTCAAAGTCTTCATCCCACAAGAAGAGCAGCTCCAAGAAGGCTCGGGCATTCATTGGCAAGGAAATGGATTCTGAGGCTGAATCTGAGGATCATGAGGAAGAGGAGGCATCCGAGGAGTCTAAGTCAGGTGTGGCAAGTCCAGCTCTTGCTACCGCATTTGTCAGCAAGTCTATGTTCAACTCTGAAGAAAATGGCAACACCAACAACGCTGATGAAGGCAATGACGACTACACTCCCACCTATTGCTTCATGGCAAAGGCTGCTAAGCATGATCAGCCCAAAGCAAACGAGTGGGTCCTCGATAGTGGATGTACAAATCACATGACTGGTGACAAGAACCTATTGAAGGATGCTCCCTTAACACCATCACATCTGAAGCATATCATCTTCGCTGACAAAGGCAAAAGTCAGGTATTGGGTCTAGGTAAGGTTGCGATCTTAAAGGATCGACACATGGACAAAGTCATGCTTGTCGATTCCTTAGGATACAACCTCATGTCTGTCTTAATGCTTTGTGATCTTGATATGGTTGTTGTCTTTGGAAGATATCGTTGTGTTGTGATCATGGAAGCTGACTATTCCAAAGTCTTCGAAGGCTTTAGGATAGGAGATCTGTATATTGTTGATTTCTCTAGAGGACCACAACCAGCCGTGTGCTTACTGGCAAAAGCTTTAGAAGGCTGGCTATGGCATCGCCGACTTGGTCACGCAGGCATGAGGAATTTGCACACGCTTGCGAAGAAGAAGCATGTCATTGGCATTGAGAATGTCAAATTCCTCAAGGATCACTTGTGTGGTGCCTGTGAAGCTGGAAAAATGACCGAGGCCAAGCATCCAGCGAAGACTATCATGACCACTACTCGTCCATTCGAATTGCTTCACATGGATCTCTTTGGTCCTAATCATTATTCTACTGTTTCAAATGATGCATCTCTATATGGCTTTGTTATTGTTGATGACTATTCTCGTTACACATGGGTACACATTGTCACTTACAAACATGAAGTGCAGGAAATCTTCAAACGATTTTCCTCGAGGGCTTCAACCAACTTTGGTGTGAAGATCAAGCACATCAGAACTGACAATGGGACTGAGTTCAAGAATTCTGGTCTTGATGGCTATCTTGATGAACTTGGTATTACTCATGAGTTATCTGCTCCTTATACTCCTCGGCAGAATGGCGTCGTGGAGCGCAAGAACAGAACCCTCGCTGAAATGGCTCGCACTATGCTTGATGAATACAAGACGCCTCGTCGTTTCTGGATTGAGGCAATTGATACTGCGTGCCATGTCATCAATCGGGTATATCTTCACAAATTCTTCAAGAAGACTGCCTATGAACTCCTCACTGACAAGAAACCCAATGTGAGTTATTTCAAAGTCTTCGGTGCTAAATGTTGGATTAGGGATCCTCATCACAATGCTAAATTCGCACCGAAAGCACATGAAGGTTTTATGCTTGGTTACGGAAAGGACTCGCACAGCTACAGAGTCTTCAACAACGCTCTTCACAAGGTTGTTGAAACTGTAGATGTGTGGTTCGATGAAACTAATGGCTCGCAAAGAGAGCACCTACCTTCTGTGATAGATGAACCAGCACCTGAGGATTCTATCAAGTTCAAGCCTACTGAGGATGTCATTCCTACCGAAGGATCTACTGAAGAATTCATTCCAGAACGTGAAGATTGTCGAACTAATGCACCTGAGGAAAATGCTGAAGAAAATGGTGCTGAAGAAAATGATGATCAAGTTCCTCGACGACAACCAGCTCATCCTCGCGTTGCAAAAGAAGTGCAAGTTGAAAAGATCGTCGATGAAATTGAAGCACCAGGTCCTCTCACTCGCTCAAAAGCTTCACATTTATCTAACTTTTGTGGGCACTATGATTTTGTCTCCATCACAGAGCCCACTAAGGTAGATGAAGCATTTCTAGAGCCTGAGTGGATTCAGGCCATGCAAGAAGAATTACATCAGTTCGAGCTCAACAATGTCTGGGTACTGGTCAAATGTCCAGATCCTCGCAAGCATAATATCATTGGCACAAAGTGGATCTACCGCAACAAGCAAGATGAAAATGGCCTTGTGGTGAGGAATAAGGCACGACTTGTAGCTCAAGGCTACACACAGGTTGAAGGAATTGATTTAGATGAAACTTTTGCACCTGTTGCTAGACTTGAGGCTATTCGCATATTACTTGCTTATGCTAACCATCATAATATCACTTTATATCAAATGGATGTGAAAAGTGCATTCATCAATGGTAAGCTTGAGAAAGAAGTATATGTTGCTCAACCCCCAGGTTTTGAAGATCCAAAGAATCCTGACAAAGTCTTGAAACTCAACAAGGCCCTCTATGGCCTCAAGCAGGCCCCTCGGGCGTGGTATGATACTTTCAAGGAATTCTTCGTGAAGAATGGCTTCACACCCGGTTCACTCGACCCTACTCTCTTTACTAAATCTTATGATGGTGAACTGTTTGTGTGCCAAATATACGTTGATGATATTATCTTTGGCTGTACTGACCAACGTTATAGTGATGAATTTGCCTATATGACGAGTGAAGAATATCAAATGTCTATGATGGGAGAGTTGAAATTCTTCTTAGGTCTTCAAATTCGTCAACATCACAATGGCATATTCATATCTCAGGAGAAATACCTCAAGGATGTTCTAAGGAAATTCGGCATGCAAGATTGCAAAGGAGTCAAAATTCCTATGCCCACAAATGGCCATCTATGCACTGATGAAAATGGTATTGACTTCGATCACAAGGTATACCGCTCCATGATTGGTTCTTTATTGTACTTATGTGCATCTAGGCCAGATATAATGCTTAGTGTTTGCATGTGTGCCCGATTTCAAGCTACACCAAAGGAATCACACCATAAGGCTATGAAGCATATTCTTCGATGTCTAGCTCACACACCAACACTAGGACTATGGTACCCCAAGGGCTCTACTTTTGATCTCATTGGATATTCTGACTCTGACTATGCTGGTGATCATGTGGACCGCAAGTCAACATCTGGTACTTGTCATTTCCTCGGATGATCTTTGGTCTGTTGGTCCTCGAAGAAACAAAACTGCGTATCACTGTCTACTGCAGAAGCTGAGTAAATTGCTGCTGGTTCTTGCTGTGCTTAATTGCTGTGGATGAAGCAAACTCTCAAGGACTACGGCATCAACGTGAAGAATGTGCCTCTCTACTGTGACAATGAGAGTGCCATCAAGATTGCTCACAACCCAGTTCAGCACTCGAAGACAAAGCACATTCAGATCCGTCATCATTTTCTTCGCGATCATGTGTTGAAGGGCGACATCTTTATTGATCATGTGAAGACTGAAGAACAGCTAGCCGATATCTTCACAAAGCCCTTGGATGAGAAGAGATTTAGCAAGTTGCGGTGTGAGCTAAATATCTTAGAGTCTTCGAATGTTCTTTGAAAAAGGACACTCATCCTAACACTTATGCAAAATTGATGACTTAGATGTGCAACACATGAATAAACGTTTTTCTTCAATCAATGAAGAATAACACTCTAAGTGTGAAGAAATTAATGAAGAATTTGATTCTCAGAACCCTACGACAATTGTACGCGGTGTCTGAAATCATCATTCTTATACGGTGGGTCACGCCACCACCAAAGTTGAAAATCTTTATTTTTGAAATTCCTCAGTTTTGAAATTCTTCTGTTTTTCAAATTCTTCAACTTTGCGAAATCTTCACTGTTTCCGTCGTTTTTCTTCATTGGCTATATATTTTTATATGAGTTTATGTCCTATACAGCATTCACTTATGGCTATTTCTTCAAGTTGCATTTTCTGCTAAGTGAATGTGATTGGACCCTTTCCCCTCTATGCTATACTCAACCCAATCTATTCACAAATTCTTCATGTGTGTTCTATTTGAAACTCGTTCAAAATCTTCACTGTGTCCTTGTCAGCTGAAGAAATTGCGAACGAAACTTAAAATCTTATCTTATCCAAATTTTTGGTTTTGCCGCTCAAACCGTCCTGTATCCCACGATAGAATTATCTATTCACCCATGATCTAACACGATCTCCACTTTTCTGTACATGGGTGACACATGTCAAGCGAATGAGAAGGGTCAGGGGCACGTTCGTCCTAAATCTTTGGGCAAACAGTCTTTCACTGCGACTATAAATACCCCCCTCACCCCTTCCTCACTTCCTTTACTCCGCTCGGCCGCTCTCTCTCTCTCCCTTGAGCTTCTCAAACCCTAGCGCCGCCGCTACTCCATCATCGCAGGTGAGGAAGAGCTTCACTGCCTCGACCTCATCGCCGTCATACTCGCGCTGGCCGCGGAAATCTTCACTCTGCCGCCGCCGTAGCTGTCTTCCTCGGCCAAGTTAGGGCGTGGAAGATCTGAACTGACGAGCTTCAAATCTACACTTCTCAGTTCGTCGTGTTCTTCATCAAGGGTAATTAAAAGTTACTTTTACTGCCCTCTTTGATTCAAATTTTCTCAACAAAATCTACAAAGGTGTTTTATTCTTCAAATCCTCACACACAAAACACCTCACTAGTCATCTGCTCTTGATTCGTTTCTCTAAGCATCATTTTTCTTCAAGATTCCTCAATTGTGTGGATCCTCAATCTATACAACTCTGGAACCTAAGACAAAGAACGCTTAGTGAAATTCTTCAAGACTCATCTGGTCAAATTCCTCAAACTTGTTATTTTTGAAAACCTTCTGAGAACGCATATGACCTCTTCAAATTCCTCGCAACTATACTCTGTTCATGGGTACTCGTGTCCGCTGCTGAATCACTAGGTTCTCATCAACTTAACTCATTTGCAGCATTCCTCAAAGAAAAGTTGCATACTTCTTCAGAGAATTTGATTGTTCAAATCCCTCAACTGAAGAATATGGCAGACGGTAAAAAAGCACAGAACGGAGGAAAGAGGCCTGAGGTCATGACTGCATTTGAAATACCTGAGGACATCTATGCTGACTATTACACACCTGATGAGGCTAAGTTCGGAAAGGAGAACAAAAATCAGCACAAGGTGCGCATACAGAGGATTGAAAGGAGATGGGCAAGAGAATGGAGGGAGTACAGATATGTAACTCCAAAGTATATGAAGAAATTCGCACTAAATCCTCCATGCCCAAGAGCTCCATTGGCACCTGGCCAAGAAGCTGACCCCACCAGCATCAAGCGTTGTGAGGATTTCCCTGAAGAATGGGCCAAATACCAAGCCAAGTTGGCAAGACAAGCCAAAGAAGCAGTGAGGAAATTCAATGAAGACTCTGCTACTGCTGCTGCCACTAAGGCCTCTGTCGGGCCTAGAAAATCAATGGCAAAGAAGCCTGCTCACAAGCCAAGTGCTTCACCAACTGTGCCCTCACGGCCAAGTTCCTCAGCAATGCCCTCACGGCTAGAATCTTCAAAGCCCTCACGGCCAGATTCTTCAAAGCCCTCACGGCCAGTTCCTCATGCTGCTCCTGCTCCTCCAAAGTCCTCAACTCCTTCCCCAAAGTCCTCAGTTGCTCCGGCAAAGTCCTCAACACCTGTACATCTGTCCACGTGCCAAAGGACTGCAGGCATATCTATTGCCTCTGGTGTCTCAGCGAGTTCCTCAGCTACACCAAACTCTTCATCAGGCCCCACTCAGCTGAAGACAAAGGCAACAGCTGGTCGAGGTCCTCGGCCAAATCTGAAGAAGAAACAAGTTTCCTTTCAAGTGCCATCTGACAATGAAGCTGATGATGATGAACTTGCAGAAATCATCAGAGACAGGCAAGAAAGGGCCGCTAGAGCCAAAGGCACAAATGTGCCACTGCTTTTGGATCCAAAGGTGATCCTCGACTACATTGATCTCTGGCACAAGGACCCAAACACTCCTATGCCTGATTTTCATTTGACTCCTGGCCAAAGTCACATGCTGACCCATTTCATCACTGAAGAGAAATGGAAATTTGAGAAGGCTAGGCAAATCAAGAAGGCTTAGTTCAGGAAAGAGAAGTTCCTGAGGAAAAACGTTGTCAAAATGACAACTGATGAACTCCTCAAGATCCAGTCTGAAATCAAAGCCCTCAGCGATGATTTCAATGCTTATTATGCTGATTGGCAAGGAGCCAAAGTCAAGTTCGTTAAACTGACTGAGAAGTTCACCAATGTTGCAGCCCCATTGCAACAAGAAATTCCTCAAGCTGAAGCTTCTACTCAGCAAAATGAAGAACATGCCAGCACCGCTGATGACTTTTAGGCTGCTGATGAAAATGCTAGTTTCAGAGCTGATGACTCCATTCCAGCCGCTTAAGACATTGCCAGGGCATCCACTAGTGGTGCGCCTGAAGAAAATGAAGAAGTCAGGGCAACTGCATCAGTTGCGCCTGAGGAAATTCAAACACATTCCTCAGCTCCTCATGCGCCTACACCAACTCCTACCCTTCCATCTGCATCAGATGTGAGGAAGACCAAGGCTACAGAGAGAGCTGCAGTGAAGAAAAGGAAAGCATCATCTGCTTCAGATTCTTCAGCTCTGAAGAAAATGAAGCCTATGACCAGCTCACTTGAAAATTCAATTGATGCTGTTCCGATTTCCACCATGCCATCAAAGGACCTTGTTCCTTTTGGTGAAGAATATGTGATCCCTAGCAGATCTGATGAAGAAAATCATTCTGCTGCTTCGTCAGAGCAGATTGATGAAGAAATTGAAGTGGATGCGATCCCTTCAACGCATGTTGCTTCCTCGCCAATGCCTCAGTTCACAGCTGAAGAGGCTGGCATTGAAGAAATTGAAGATGAAGACGTGGATATTGGATGCACTACGCCTGTGATGAATGATGACTTTTGGGAAAGTCAGCATCCCAATTCTCCACTCTTCACCCAATACAACAAATACCTCAGTCCCCTGCACCAACCGTTCAAATGGGCTCTGAAGAAACTCATCCCACCTCGTTTGTGCATGAAGAAATTCCAGCCACTAGTGCTGAAGAAACTGCTGCTGCTGATCCTTTGAACACGCAGACTGCCACTGAAGAGGAACCAAAAATTCCTCAGCCTGAAGAACTAGAGATTGCGATTTCTGAGGTTGTGATGCAACTCACTGACACTCCTCTGCCCAAGCCAAAGGATCCATTCTCAAAGAAGCAAAAGTTCAAGGCTGAAGATTTCTTCAACGAGCATGTGTTCTTCACAGACTACAATCCCTATGATTCTGCTCGCATAAGGAAGAGGCGTTTCTGGACTGCTAGTCAAGCCAATTTCTATTCCTCAGTGCTATTCAACAAAGACAAAGTCTTCAATCATGAACACATTCCTCACGTGGACATGGAATCTCTACCGGGCTTCGAGCCAGTCCTCAGTGTTCTTCATGATGCTGGATTGCTGAATTTCTGCATGACATCTGTGATTGGAATGAAGAACTCATTCTTCAATTCTATTCAACGTTGCACATCACAGGAAATTCTGAAGATGTCAACTCATGGGTGCTGGACTGGATGTCAGAAAATACTCACTACAATGCACCAGCAACTTAATTGCTTCGTGCCCTCCCACTCAGTCCTCCCCTTGAAGGTGCTCGTTGCATCTACAACGAACCTGAGCTTACAAATCATTACATGCAAGTGCTGATGAAGCCCTTGAAGCCAGGGCAAGCCCCTCGAACCAAATTCCTCGTCAAGGAATTACTGTATGTGCCACGGACTGTCTATCACATTCTGATGAAGACAATGAGTCCTATCAAAGGCCACGACTCAAATGATGAAGAAGTCATTGGCATCATGAAGAATATGCTTTTCAATATCATTCATGGCGTTCCCGTCAACTTCCATGATTTCTTCACGAGGACTCTGGTGTATATTGCTATGTCACCATTTGAGCTGAAGCCTTATGCACCATGGATTATGAGGTTCATCAGGACAAGGTCTTCACTCAATTACAAGGCTGATACTCTGAACCACGGCAGCTACTTGCCTCCAATTGAAGTCCTCAAATGGACATTTTCCTCAGCTGATGACAAAGGCAAGGCAACTGCTGTGATAGATGAAGGCATTCGTCCATTGGATGGTCAATTTCGCAAGGCTGCATCCTACTCCACCAATGATGACTCTACCACACATGACTCTGCCGCCAACACCTCTGCCAAGAAAATTCCTCAAGCCACCGCACCCAGGGTGATGACTGATCGTGAGTTACTCCTCAGTCTTCATCAGAAAGTTGATCGCAATCATAAATGGGTCAAGCGTCAGTTTGGTTCAATTCTTCACAACATGACCTCAACACACAATGTAGTGAAGAGAAACCACTACTACCTCCATGAAACCTTCAACCGTACCTGGGCTGTTCTATCTCATGTCTACCGCGCCGAAGATCTGAAGAGAATGGGTCTCAAGGAAGAATTTGACTGGTCTGCACCTCCACCGAAGAAATTCAAGAAGGTCAAGGTTCCTTCCTTGGTGGCCAGCTCCTATTCTTCATCGCGCGACACTGATGAAAATGAAGACTCGGACGACACTGCGGCAGGCCCTACTATGACAACCAACCCAAACAACGCTGACGCTCCTCCATCAACTTGATATTCTTCTGGGGCGTTAGTCCTCAGTTTCGATCCTTTTGGTCATTCGATGACAAAGGGGGAGAAATCTGAGTTAGTCTTCAAGAGGGACTATTATATGGGCTTTTTTTGCTAAGTTACAACTCTCGCTCTTCTGAAACTTTTATTGGATCGAGTTGTAATCTTAAACCCGATGGTGCTCTGATACTTTTGATGCACTGTGCTCTGATACTTTTGATGCGTTATTCTGCATGCTTGTTCCTCGTTAATATTATTGCACGCATACTGAATTTCTTCAGGCACCATATTTCATCATGCATTTCAAACTCTTCATATTATATGTCAAATGCATGTATGAATTACAAGATATAGGGGGAGATCTCCATGATTCAACTCTTCAAGTGTGCATTGCTTCAAAAGCAAATTCCTCACTATGCACATCTTCAGGGGGAGTTCTTCTATATCTTGCAATCAAATTCCTTAATATCAGTACTTACACTTCATATGTTTATCCCCGTTGAAAACTTAACCTATATTATCATCAATCACCAAAAAGAGGGAGATTGTAAGTGCATCTAGTGCCCCTTAATGATTTTGGTGTATTGAAGACTTATAGGTTAAGGGACTAATGTGTTTATGAGTGTACACATGTCTATAAGTCTATGAGGAGTTTGATATTTACAGAGAAAGTCGACCCCTAAAAATGAATATATTCGACTGAAGATTTTAGTATTCCTGAAGACTTTCATGAAGACTTTGAAAGTGAAGAAATTGGTGTGTCCGTGAAGACTTGATATTCATGCAAGGAATATAAAGCTTGAAGACTTTCGTTTTCATAGTTTTGTTTTTCTCTTTCTTGAGTCATAAGAAACACCGTACTGTTAAAGGGTCGACGAAATACTAAGGAAAAATTTCCATGTGATGCTCAACTCAAAATCCTACACCTACCAATCCCTTCGAGTGAAGCCATTGGAAATATCATACAGTCCAGTCAATTTCTTCAGTGACAGAGACAAAGTTCTTCTGGTCGCTGAGGAATTTGTTCTGACTGAGGAGTTAGGAATTCGCCAGTGTGGATTGCCTACATAGTGAGGAACATGATAGCCCTGAGGAATTTGAGAGTCAAAATTCCGACCGTTGCTGTGCTGCGCGCCAGCTGTCCCAAAATATCTTATCCACCTAACGGTCATATCAACGAAGGGCATTTATGTCTTATCATGTCGGGCTTCTCCCTAGGCTATAAATAGCCGCCCCCTACAACCACAAGCTAGTCGGCTGCTCCGAGAGAAACTGACACTTGTCATTTGAGAGCAACCCATCCTCCGAGGACTTTGAGGGAAAATCATCGAGTGAGGAAAAACCCAAACCCAAACACCTACAAACCCAAAGTGATTGAGAATCACTTAAGAGATTGATCTTGCGTGGATCCGATGCTTGTTACCTTTGAAGACTGTGCTTCTTCCAGACGATTAGGCGTCATGGTCTAGATCATCCAAGAGGAATTGTGGATCGCCGAGTGACCGAAGTCTGTGAAGGTTTGGAAGTCGCCTGAAGACTTACCACGAGTGATTGGACGAGGTCTGTGTGACCTTAGTTCAAGGAGAATACGGTGAGGACTTGGTGTCCTGAGCTGCGTGCTCAGCGACTGGGTGTCCGGGACTGTGTGTCCTCGAGTTTAAATACTCAGCCGCTCTAACCAGACGTACAACTGAGACAGCAGTTGGAACTGGTCTACCAAATCATTGTCTTCACCAACCTTACTGGTTCTATTTCCTCAACTCTTTCATTTCTTCATTACTGTGTTGAGTGATTGTTCATATCTGTGTTTGAAGACTTTGACTGAAGACTTTCTCAATTCCCTCAGTTCAATTTTTTCAGTCTATTTGTCTTCATCTTGTGTTATCCTGTGTTTACGCTTTCTGTACTCTGTTTTTGTCTTCATTTCATCATGATGACTATGTATGTATTCTGTCATGCTTACTTCTGAGTACTTATTCCGCTGCAAGTAGTTCTTCGCTAAGGAATTTCCTCACTGGCAAATTCCTCAGTGAAGAATTCATAAAAATCGCCTATTCACCCCCCCCCTCTAGTCGATATAATGCACTTTCAGTGAAAGCAGTCATAGCAGCAGCTGAACCCGTCGATGAAGAACCGGAGGAAGCCAGAAGGCGCTTGAGCCGCACAATGTCTTGGTCAGTGAGTGACGGAGTCGATGACGACACAGGAGTCCCACTGGAAGAGGAGCGCCTCTGGTTTCGCTGCTTCTGGCGACAATCAGACTCTGGGTGACCTGGCCTGGAGCAGTAGTCACAGAAGGTGTCACGGCGCGACCGACCCTTCTCAACATAAGAAGGGCGTCCCACCCCCTGAAGGTGTGGGCAGGAGCGGTGGAGTAGTGAGACGAGCAGACGACACAGGAGCTTGGATAGCCAACACAGAAGGAACCGCAAGCAACCCAGCAGAGCGAAGGCGGGTCTCCTTAGCACGAAGCTCAGCAAGTACCTCCGAGATAGGAACATGATCACGAGCATGCAAGTGAGCACGCCGAGGCTCAAACCCAGAACAGAGGCGTGATAAGAACTCATTGACACGTTGAAACTCCAGGTCAGATCACATAGTCTGGCAGCAATGGCAAGTTCCGCACACAACTATCCAAAGAGAGTCAAACTGACGCCAGATGGCATAACTCTGTGTGTAGAACTCATCAATAGGAGAGTCACCCTGCTGAAGAGCATGCTCCTGACGGACCACAGATAAGTAGAGAGCATCACCAGAAGGCTGATAGCCTTGACACAAATAAGACCATATCGCTGCAACGGTGCCGAGGCCCATAAACTCCGAAGCAAATTGAGGAAGAACACTAGCAGTAAGAACAACAGTGGCCCGAGCATCGTCATTGCACCACAGAGTGTAAGCAGACAGATCATCACGGTAGACGAAAAGAGCATCCGAATAAGCGGATACCTGCTGATCATAAGCATCAACTACAGCATCATCGAGAGCCTTGGCTTCATCCTGATCAACCTGAGAAGCATCAGCAGCAAGAACCGATGGCACCAGCGGGAGAGGAGCCATGGGAGCAACAAGGCATGGTGGACAGGGGACCTCGCTAGAGAGAAAACCCCACAAAAGAAGACCGCGCATATGGATACGCATGAAGCTCGCAAACTCAGCGTAGTTGGTGCCATCAAAGATCACCGAGCATCAAGGAACAACCGCATAGCCCCGAAGATGACATACTGATATATCTATTTTTTTAAGTCAACTAAGGCAGAGGACCCGATCTGGATCGATCTGGATCAAGCGCTCGCTCCCTCGCGCGTTCGACCGAGACGAGCAGGGGCCAGGGGCTCGCTCTGCCGAGGCAGTGGGGAACCGGCCTAGGCGGCCAGAGGCGGAAGCAGGCGAGAGGACGGCCACCAGCGGCGGCCGAACAAGCTGAGGAAGGACCTGACAACGGCCCGCCACCTAACAAAAGTGGACACAACTTGTGGAAGAGCTCAAGGTTGGCAAGAGGAAGAATGATGTCACAAGCTCCCACCAATCAATTGGGTTGGATAAAGAAGAGGGAGGAGTTGTAGGGGAAAATGGAAAAGCCATTGTGCCAATCGATAACAGGCAAGTGATGGAAAACAAGTGGGAGAAGGGGAGGGCCGCCCGTGACGCCGCGGTGACAAAAATGTCCACCACATGGATGTGCGTTTTCTTAATAAGGAATGATAAGAAAGAGGAGAGGTACACGCTCGTGTTGGATGTGCAAAAAAAGTATGGATTGGGACTGAGAGAGGACAAATAAAAAGTTGGCAACTGAGAGCAACATGTTGGCAATTGAGAGGCAGAAGATAGAGTTGTAGAAGAAAGAGGCATGTCTCAAATGGGAAATCTAGAAGGTACGGGCTATTGGATCAATAGAGATTGAGAATGAGAGGTTGCAACTTGCTCGAGACATGGAGGATTCGAGAATAATGTTGGCGGACGCAAGCCTCTTGGATGAGTAAGGAAATATATGACTCGCCAGGAGGAAGGAGATCAACGAACGTAGAAAGTACAAGGCGGCGAGAGCGGCGATGGCAGCAACGGCGCAGGCGACACAGATGGTAGCAGAGGAACATGCGGCATAGATGAAGGCAGCGCAGGGGATAGAGGAGGCGACATAGATGGCATCCGGACAATGATCCGATCGACGATTGATCCGCCATGCTCGGACTTGAATTTCATTTTCCATATTGAATTGTGATTTATTTAACTTTGTTGCTTCGTTGAACTGTTGAATTGTGATGAACTTGTGTTATATGATTCACATGCATGCTTTTCATGGATTTGAATGTTTGTGTTTAATAATTGTGGCTGCCTGGCCTCAAATAGGAGGGGCCGCCCGGGCTTGTCCGTTGGCGCATTAGGGCGTGTCTACGGAAATACATGGAGATTTGTCAAGTCCGGTTGTAGATGTCTTGGTTTACTAATACTCCTTCCATTCCACAATGTAGTGCCTATAGATTTTTGTGAAAGTCAAACTTTGCGAACTTTGACCAAGTGTATAGAGAAAACTGTCTACATCTACAATACCAAACATGTACATTCTGAAAATATAACTCACAATGTATCCAATGATGTGCATTTGGTATTCTAGATGTACTTACTTTTCTCTTTAAACATGGTCAAAGTTTGTAATGTTTGACTTTTGTAAAAATCTATAGGCACTACATTATTGAACGGAGGGAGTATGTAATTGGGTTCATTTTTTTAAAACAAAGTAAAAAAATACACATTGAATATGAACAAATGAAGTAAAAATCTATAAGTTGCATTCTTTTAGGGAAAAACGAACGGCTACTATTATATTGTTTCACAGTAAGAACTACTAGTACTACACAATTTAATTTTTTTAGGCAACTTCACAAATTTTTTTAGATTTAACTACACAATTTAAATAATTTTTGAGCAATAAGTACACAATTTAATTTTTTTAGGGGTACTGCACAATTTAATTTTTTAGGCAACTACACAATTTAATATTTTTTAGGCAACTACACAATTTAATTTTTTTTAGACAAACTACACAATTTAAATGGACGTTGGAATTGAAGAGAAGCTGGTTCTAGGGCCTGATTCGGACATTTGGCCCAATATTTGGTACTACACAATTTAATTTTTTTAGGGCAACTTCACAATTTATTTATTTTTAGATTTAACTACACAATTTAAATTATTTTTTAGCAATAAGTACACAATATATTTTTTAGGCGTAATACACTGTTTAATTTGTTTTTAGGCAACTACACAGTTTAATTTTTTTAGGCAACTACACAATTTAAATGGACGTTCAAATTGAAGAGAAGCTGTTTCTAGGGCCCATGAGAGACCTGATTCGGACTGACATTTGGCCCAATATTTCTCGCTCGCCGAAACCCTCGCCTCCATTCCTCAATCATTCCGCAGGACCAAACCCTCCTCCGCCCTCCGCCCTCCGCCTCCGCCCACCACCGGCGGCCATGGACGACCCGCACTTCCTCGTCGGCACCCCCAGGAGCGAGTTGCTCGCCAAGATGGAGCGCGAAGGCCGGGACCCTGCGACGCTCGACGTCGGCATAAACTTGGTGCTCTATTTCGTCTACGACTACCTCCCCGACCCGCCCGTCTCCCCCGCCCCCACCACCACCCTCTCGCTCGCCGGCGCGTCCTGGGTCTCCGACGGCGTCGACCGCATCAGCCGCCTCCCCGATGTGCTCCTCCGCGACATCATCTCCCGCCTCCCCGCCAAGGACGCCGCGCGCACCGCCGCCCTCTCCTCGCGCTGGCGCCCAATCTGGCGCTCGGCGCCCCTCGCTCTTGTCGACAGTCATCTGCTTCCGGACGGCGGCGCGGCCGGGCAGTTCACCATCGGCGCCCCCTCTCCCCGCGCCGTCACCGACGCGGTGTCCCGCGTCCTCGCGGCGCACCCGGGCCCCTTCCGCTGCGTGCACCTCACACGCACCATCATGGAGGAGCACCGGGGCGAGATGGCGCGCTGGCTCGACATCCTCGTCGCCAAGGGGGTTCAAGAACTCGTCTTTGTCAACCGCCCTTGGCCGCTAGACTTGCGCCTCCCCGCCACCATCTTCAGCTGCTCCTCACTCACCCGTCTCTATCTCGGCGTCTGGAGGATCCCGGACACCGCCGCCGTACCGCGCGGCGCCAGATTCCCCAACCTCCTGGAGCTCGGCCTCTGCATGACTGTCATGGAGGACCACGATCTGGCATTCATGCTTGAAAGAAGCCCCGTCCTGGAGTCCCTCATCATCATGGGGAGCCAGACCGGAGTGCGCCTGCGCCTCGTCAGCCAAAGCGTGCGGTGCGTTCAGCTGGGATATACCTACTTGGAGGACATCGAGGTGGTGGATGCACCTTGCCTGGAGAGGCTCTTCCAGTCGGATAATTTTTGCCAGAGCGAGCTCACTGGCCCCAGCATGAAGAACTGCTCTTCCAAGATCAAGATTGGGCGTGCACCTAACCTGCGTGTGCTGGGATACATTCGGCCAGGAGAGCAAGAGTTGGGGATTAGCAACACCATCATCGTGGTACATCCTAATTTAATTTGCTTCTCTGCCGTGTCAATTAATAACAATGCCAATGTATGATCCCAATTAGTTTATCTGACCTTAGGTGCATTATTTACAGGCTGGGGCCAAGGAGAGCATCGTGCCTACTGTCCAGATTTTGGCCATAGAGGTGCAATTCGGTTGCCGCAATTCTGTCAAGAAAGTGCCTGGTTTTCTCAGATGCTTTCCTAACCTGAAGACCCTCCATGTCCAGGTAAAATTGGTTAACTGCACTACACTTGCTGCATTGTCAGAGCTGATTATTTATCCACATAGATAAATAATATGTAAGATCCATGAACATATTAGTCAGATTAATTATACGATTGATGGCCTGCTGCAGCATGATATGTCCTCATAGATAAGATCCCTGAACTATGTATGTGCTAATATGGCCTGCCGATTGATTTCATTTGCAGTCCCCACGCATACCTAAAGATTCCACTGGCAAGGTGAATCACAAGTTCTGGCAGGAGTGCGGTCCCATCAAATGTGTACTGCAGAGCATGAAGAAGGTGTTCTTCTACGAGTTTCGAGGGTCCAGAAGTGAAGTCGCTTTCCTCAAGTTCATCGCGGAGAGAGGTCGGGTGCTGGAGCAGATGGTGGTCGTGGTGGCCAAAGAATGTTTCTCTCCGGGAGGTGATGGTGTGATTGCCAAGCTGAAGCCTCTGAACAGCGCAAAATGGAACAGCAAAGGTTGCAAACTTGAGCTCTTCAAGAGCCCACTCACTGATGTGGCAGGTCCAATTTGCAGCCACCGACATGCTTCTGACTTCGGGTTTGCTGACCCCTTTGACCTTGAGTACTACTACGAATCCGAAATGATCTCCGTAAGTTAATTAGTAGCAGCATGCAGTGCCTCTTGTGCTTGTGGTGCAAGAGTACTGGTACCTAGCTAGACTTTGTGTTGTCAGCAATGACAGACATGAGCTAAAAATACCTGCATTTCTCTTGGCAAGCTTTCTGCATGATGAGGTTGTTTGTGCCAAGTCAAGACTTATATGGCTAGATGCTGGTGGAAGAAGTAACAGCTTGAATTAGATAAAAAATATTAATACCTTGCAAGCCAATCAGCAGGGCTATCTAGTACTCTAGTGCCTAGCTAGTATGGTTTTTCTGGTTTGTCCAACTGCAATTTCGTTAGCATGCCGTGCATTTGTCGTTACCATGAATCAATCTGTTATGCATTAGATTGGTGTCACTCTCAGCTTGATTGAGTATTAATTAATTACCGCAATTATGTTATTTAGTTTAATTTTCAGACTTTTACATGTTTCCTTTTGTTAAGTATTATAATCCCTCGGTTCCATAATAAGAGTCGTGGTTTTAGTCATTTGAACTAAAACCACCACACTTATTATGGAACAGAGGGACTATTACTGATTACTGCAGTTGCACAGAGATATGTGAAATCTTTGCAAAACAAGAATCATATCTTCACCTGTTGAGCACTAAAACAACTCTGGTTTGCCTACCTCTCTTGTTACAGATGGGTGAGAGGGGCTTCGTCGTTTTAGTCACGTGACCAGGTCATTGGTTGTTTTGAAAAATAGATATGTCATTTTGCTCTTATTTCTTGAGGACACTGTGAAAACATGAATTACATAATAGCACACTGTGAAAACATGGATTACTTTGTAGGACTTTTCTCAACTGACATTGATGAACCAAACCATTGCTTATTGAAAAAACCGCACCCCGTGCGAACACAGTGAATAATGAGCTAATGAGACCATACAGAGCAGAAGTGGTAAAAAAAGGCTCTTTCCTCAATTGGTGATATGAAGGCACTTGGAACAGATGGGTTACACGCAATTTTATTTAAAAAAATGTTGGTCCATTTGGGTGAAGTTTTGACTACAGAAGTTCTTCAGTCTATAAATAATAAAGCCATTGCAGATGGTTGGAATGATATTGTGATTGTGCTCGTACCCCCAAGTGGATGAGCCAGAAAGAGTTACACAGTATAGACAAGTCTTTGCAATGTTCTGTATAAGGTTATCTCAAAGATGAGAGCTTCCAGGCTTAAAGCTTTGCTTGATGATATCATATCCCCTTGATGGAGTCAAATCCAGCAGATCTCGGGTAGGGGGTCCCGAGCTGATAGCCTTAGTGCAATGGTAATAGAGACACATGTTTAGTAAGGTTCGAGCTCTCTCAAAGAGATAACACCCTAGTCCTACTTTGATTCTATTGATTGAGGGGGTACAAAGTACAGGTTGATCTACCACGAGATCTTGTGGGTATAAGTTGGTGTCTACGGTCCCCACCCCTCGGCTTATATAGATATCGGGGGTGCCTAGGGTTACACATTGGTCGGTTACATCTAAAGCTAAGATTCCATCTTGATTCTCCCGGGCCTGACGGATGAGGCCACTAGTTAATAATCCCGGGGGTCCTCGGCCTGGCCCATATGCCCGAGAACTGACGTGGCTAGCACCCCCTAGTCCTGGACATCATCAGTAGCCCCTGAACCGGTCTTTAAGTCAAGGACGCTCTTCAATCTCAGAGGTGCCCTCCGTCTTCAATCATCGATCTTGCAAGCTGGTTCAACGAGCCTCCCATCTTTCCTTCTGAAGTGTCCAAATTCCCGATGAACGAGTCTTGAGCCTTTGGGTACCCGAGGAGTCCCCAAAAAACCTCAACCGAAACCTTTACTCGGAGATTTTACCGCATCTGAACCAAGGATCTTGGGTCGAATACCTTCGCCTCAAGGGCGAAGCAAGTTTTTTGCCAAGGACCTGACAACGGCCCGCCCCCTGACAAAAGTGGACACAACTTGTGGAAGAGCTCAAGTTTGGCAAGAGGAAGAATGATGTCACAAGCTCCCACCAATAAATTGGGTTGGATAAAGAAGAGGGAGGAGTTGTAGGGGAAAATGGAAAAGCCATTGTGCCAATGAATAACTGGCGAGTGATGGAAAACAAGTGGGAGAAGGGGAGGGCCGCCCGTGACGCTGCGGCGGACAAAAATGTCCACCACATGGATGTGCATTTTCTTAACAAGGAATGTTAAGAAAGAGGAGAGGTACAAGCTCGAGTCGGATGCGCAAAAAAAAGGATGGATTGGGACTGAGAGAGGGCAAATAAAAAGTTGGTAACTGAGAGCAACATGTTGGCAATTGAGAGGAAGAAGATAGAGTTGTAGAAGAAAGAGGCATGTCTCAAATGGGAGATCTAGAAGGTACGGGCTTTTGGATCAATAGAGATTGAGAATGAGAGGTTGCAACTTGCTCGAGACATGAAGGATTCGAGAATAATGTTGGCGGACGCAAGCCTCTTGGATGAGTAAGGAAATATATGACTCGCTAAGAGGAAGGAGATCAACGAACGTAGAAAGTACGAGGCGGCGAGAGTGGCGATGGCAGCAGCGGTGCAGGCAACACAGATGATAGCAGAGGAACATGCGCCACAGATGGAGGCAGAGCAGGAGATAGAGGAGGCGACATAGATGGCATCCGGACAATGATCCGACCGATGATTGATCCGCCATGCTCGGACTTGAATTTCGTTTTTCCATGTTGAATTGTGATTTATTTAACTTTGTTGCTTCGTTGAACTGTTGAATTGTGATGAATTTGTGTTATATGATCCACGTGCATGCTTTTCATGGATTTGAACGTTTGCGTTTAATAATTTTGCCTGCCCGGCCTTAAATACGAGGGGCCGCTCGGGCATGTCCATGTGCACGTTAGGTCGTGTCCATGGAAATACGTGGAGATTTGTCAAGTCCGGTTGTAGATGTCTTGGTTTACTAATATGTAATCGGGTTCACTTTTTTAAAACGAAGTAAAATATACACATTGAATATGAACAAATGAAGTAAAAATCTATACGTTGCATTCTTTTAGGGAAAAAAGAACTGCTACTACTATATTTTTTTGATGAGGTAAATACACCACCGGTGCTTGAACTTGCCATGAATGTGCACTTTGGTGCCTGTACTTGCAAAATACATTAAACTAGTTCCATAACTTGGCATGGAGGTACATATACGGTTCAAATCTCGTTTGTATACATCCGCGATGTTGACGAGGCACGCCGTCATGGCAGGGAAACCGTTGTCAGGGACAAGCCGTGTGGCCTGGTTTTTTGCGGAGAACCCTCTGAATAATTTTTTTGTACAAAAAGGCCCTGGGAGAGAAACTGTTAAATTGTAAAAAAATATATACTATTAATCTATTAATAATTAAAAATAGGTATGGGGTTCGAACCAGCGAACCGACTCGCGCAGGTGAGCATGGCTAGCCAATAGACCGGTTCAAATTTAGTGTCATGAAGGGTTCATGCGTACACTTCATAAACATAATAAAGTTGAACAACATAATTTTTTTTTTAATCCAGCAATATAGTGTCATTGATTTGAACCTGCAACCAGGGGCTATATAGCTGACTCACATACCACTCCAAGCGACAACATTGAATGGTAAAAGTGATAGATTTAGGCTTATAACCTAAGAGCTCGTGTGGCTAAAACAGACTACAATGTGGCTCGGTTTTCAACGTGTTTTTTTTTCATTTCAAAAATTCGTAAAAGATACGTACATTTTTATCGTGTGTTACCACTAGTAGAAAAATACCCATTTGTCCCGGTTCCAGAGGCCCATTTGTCCCGGTTCTAAAACCGGGACTAAAGGGTCGGGACTAAAGCCCAATACCTTTAGTTCCGGTTTGCTTACGAACCGAGACAGGTGGGGCTCCACGTGGCCGCTGCGGCGAGTCCAGGCAGGAGGGCCTTTAGTCCCGGTTGGTAACACCAACCGGGACCAAAGAGCATCCACGCGTCAGCAGCTCTGGA
>NC_057801.1:759872588-759913275 GCF_018294505.1 Triticum aestivum
AATTTAGGGGTTTCATATATTGTGTTAGCTAGCTAATTAATAGAGAAGTGACATCTCTTATCTCCGTGCTTGGTCGACGCTACGTACTATACGTATAGAGAGGACTCGACACGCTAGCTAGTAAGCAAATGAAGGAAACCATTCAGTGTACAAGATCGTCATGAACATATATAGAAAGAAGTGATCGACCTCTCCTTCTCTGAGAGATTGGTCGAACAACAAGTTTTCGTATATCTATTCAACGCTACTAGCCACATATATATAATATAAGATCTCTTACAATCCCTAACATCTGAAGTCAAGTTCCACGTGGTATTCTCTGGCTAGATTGATGACGTGGTCAAGAAAGAATCTCGCCAATTCCTCTTGAATTTCTTTTATGCGATCATGTGGTCGAAGTTCATCCCGCATCTCCCAGAGCTAATTTAAAGAAGAGGGTCAATACATATATATGAATGAAAATCAACACAAATGATGATAATAAAATAAAATTGTGAATATTATCCACAGAAATCGTTCTCGGCTTCCTGCCACAAGCACTTTACGAGAAATAGAGGTCAATCAAACTGATAAGTAAGCATGCTAAATGGTATTGATGAAACTAGCTAGAATCAATGGGAGATGCGCGGAACTAGGTAGTAGTACTTACTTTCGGGTGTTTAAATCGCAGCTCGGTCGGCAATCCCGGAGAAATTGCGGTGAACTCTTTCCAAACCCTGCCAGACAAACAAAATAATTACTTGATATCAGGAAATGAACAAAGTTGTCGATGTGGTGCGATAATGATCGATCGAACTTACTTCTGGAGCATTCGAGTCATGTTCGCATAGTCCTTGGGATCTTTTCTTCTCGAGTCTAAGACGGTTACTACTCCCTGCTCAAGCTTAATCTCTAGGAGAATAAAGTGGAAGCTGCGCACGCATGCATAACTCATCAGTTACATTACTATAACCTCGAGTAATAAGGGAAACCAAATATGCACAAGACAGTAACACTCACTTGAAGTTGTAATGAAAGAGTATTTTATCTTTGCTTTGATTTTTGAGCAACGATTTTAGCAAGTTGTCCTCGGTTTCTATGACATTCCTTTTAACCGTCCATTCATGTATGATATTTGGGTTAATGAACCCAATGTCATTGATTTGTGCTTTTCTGCATTCGACGATCTTCAATCTGCATAATATAGTGAGGATAATTATATATACATGCAATGAAAGAGCTGAGCATAGAGACTTAATTACAGAAGTAGTACTTACAGACAATAGAAAGCCACGAGTGATTTGTCGATGACCTTTTGATTGTAGAACTGGAAAAACTCATCAATATCAACAGTAAGCAGATCTTGTCCAACGAAGTCGTGCTTGTCTTTAATTATCATCGACAAAGCATCCTTCCCAGACTTGCCGCGGGTTTCCATGTACCATTCATGGAATCTTCGCATCATCGTTGTTAGAGCAGGACTTCCATCTTTGACGAGAGGCTTCCCATACTGGTATCTGAATTCGTCCACCTCCACTGTATCAAAATGTACATCATCGCCCAGCAGGTAATCACCAAGATTGGTACCGGGCACCATCCCCAGCAGATTTGCGACGATATCGCTAGACACCTTGAGCGGGGGGCACGATTGGTTCGCCTGTTCGCCCAGCTGGGGATTTTTTTCCCACTTCTTCGTTCTACTAACCTTTTGTCACTAGAAGTAGTTCCCGAGTCCCGCGCATCTCGAAGTGTCTTTTTAAGAGCGCGGACATGGTCATCATCCGGCGGAGGCGGTGGTGGTCGCTTCAGGGCATCGATAGTGTGCTTCGCTTTCACCGGATCTATCATCTCCTTCGGAGGCGGAGGTTTCTTTGAAAAAAAGTCCCTCACTTGGGCTTTACTGATCTCCGTGTTTTCCTCCTCGGTCCTCTTGTATGGTAACTTTTCCGGAGTCTTGAGAGATGGACCGTATCTGTATTGCCTCCCGCCTCTGGCTGTACTGCTAGCAGCCGGATCGGCGGTGTCTCTCTTCCGTCGTTGCTTATGAGGCGGAGAAGCCATGTATTCCGCCGTTGCTGATGAGGCGGAGGAGGAGGCGGATTTCTCGGACATGCCGGAGGAGGCGGAGTGGCCTCACGCGCCGGAGCAGCCGGAGAAGGACGCAGAGTGCCCTGATCACTCGCCAGAGGAGGAGGAGGAGGCGGAGGAGGAGGAGGCGGAGTGCCTAAAGGAAATATGCCCTAGAGGCAATAATAAAGTTATTATTTATTTCCTTATATCATGATAAATGTTTATTATTCATGCTAGAATTGTATTAACCGGAAACATGATACACGTGTGAATACATAGACAAACTTAATGTCACTAGTATGCCTCTACTTGACTAGCTCATTAATTAAAGATGGTTATGTTTCCTAACCATAGACATGAGTTGTTATTTGATTAACGGGATCACATCATTAGTAAAATGATGTGATTGACATGACCCATTCCGTTAGCTTAGCACTTGATCGTTTAGTATGTTGCTATTGCTTTCTTCATGACTTATACATGTTCCTACAACTATGAGATTATGCAACTCCCGTTTACCGGAGGAACACTTTGTGTGCTACCAAACGTCACAACGTAACTGGGTGATTATAAAGGAGCTCACTACAAGAAATATGTCAACTTGTGACCTTGACTATTGGTCACTGAAAGGTCATTGTTTTTCATTTGCGACCTTTTTTTTGACCAAAAACAAAAGGTCAAAAGCTGAGGGTCGTTAACTGACTATAGCGACCTTCTCTGTGAGAAGGTCGTGGACGTTTACGACCAAAATATTCCTACTGTGGCGTTTTGGTCACTAGCAACCTCCCCAGGCCACGTAGGCATCCAACGTGGCAAGCTGATGTGGCACAAGATTCAGCTCGGTCTAATTCGGTTTTCTACATCGGCCTAGCCCATTAATTCAGCCTTTTTATATATGTTTTTTCCTGTCAATTTACGCTAGCTACATGGGCCAAGCCCAACAATTCGGCCTTTTTGGTTTCTAAGACAGAACTTTACGGTCCATTTCTTTTTGGGCCTCGGCCTTTTAAAAGTTGACTTCTTTTTTGGGCCTCAGCCTTTTTGCATGCTATTCACGTTTTGGGCCTTGGCCTCTACCAATAAGTAAGTACAAGTGTCCAACTCATCAACTTTCTATTTCTCACATTTTCACAGTACAAAGATACAGAACTATTTCATGACAAATATTTTAAATGAAACAAAACTATATACTTGAAATGACCAGACCAGTACAACCAGACCAGTACAAAATACAACCAGACCAATAAATATAGCCTATTACAATCTTTACATCCTATTCATACAACCAGACCAGTACAAAATACAATGAAACTAGCTATGAAGTACAACCAGAACACAAGGCATATTGATAGATAACCACCACGCTTCATCGTCTTCCTCTTCCAAATTCCAAGAAACAAAGCACCTCGCATTAGAAGGATCACGAATCAGAAGCATATAAAATCTAATGTTCACTCAGTAGAAACAAGGTGACAAACTAATGTTCCAGGAAGGTAGTTTTATATAATAAAAACAAACTAGGCACCTGCATAATCACATGGCGGTAGTTTGAGATAATAAAAACTAATGTTCCACGCATAGTCTTAGCGCTCCAACAAAGAATCAACTAAAATTACTTTCAAGCAAACATGTTGTACATCGATCAGGTTGTAAAGGACAAAAAATGAATACACGCAAGCAGGTTTTTAATCGACAAAAAATATAGAACAGTCTACATCTACAAGTAGATACAAGCTGGATTTGATCAAGACTTATAGACGGGTAAAAAAGTTGCATGTTTTAGATCCAGGACAACAATCCAATCTTTATTAGGAAAGAAAACATGTCTGTTAGCAGCAGGCTCTCTTCGATTGTTCAACCAATTGGGTGGTTTTGATCAAATATTATCGATGCAACACTTGGCATCACTAAACTACAAGTCCAAAGCATCATAAGCACTAGACAGAAATTACCATGGCTGGAGCAGAAAAAGAGAGGAGTGCTTGCTTACCAGCTATGCTATGCTGGAGCAGAAAAAGAGTTACTGGATTGGGAGGCCTGCGAGTGGAAGAAGAATCATTGCATGGTGGCGTGTCTCTGTCTTGCACCTGCGTGTGTTAGAAAGTGCACCCATCACGGAACCAAGCATATACATGACATGCCGAAAGAATAAATACCACGGAAGCAATGAAATTGAACACCAACTGCCAACAGTACTACTGCTGTCAGACTTGTTTGGATCATCACAAACCAACTAGTATAGCAGTTGGCACACGAAAGTAGCAGCAGTACATGCACCTTCCAGGTTCACATTGCACTTTCTTTTCAGGTTTGCAACAAAAGGAAGAAAGACAGAAACAACATTCTCAGACGCACTAAGACACGAAGTTGACAGCATAATATTCCCAGTCAGCCACTTAACTGGATCAATTCCCACCAAGCAAGACACAACTAAAGTAAATAGGAATACATAATGTGGATTACACAACTAAAGTCAATTTTTAGTGGAACACATAATGTGGATTACATCTTGTTTGGTTATTAAATACTAAATAGTAAGTTATATATAAATCTCACACAGATATGACCATGAACAGATACAAAGAGAACTAATTTACTCTAAAAGCTCATTTTTAGCCCCTTACACTTCTCAAACATAACCACTACCTGGAGCATCAATAAACACAAGCTAGCCTCTGAGAATATCAACATTTGCAGCAACAACTGAAATGCTAGCCCTTTCACAATGCCACAGAACCTCACCATTTACAATCACTAACAAGCTAGTGGCAAATAATCAGAGGGTCATGCAGTAGAAATGTACAGTGAGTTACCTGAGCAGAGAGCCGGTGGCAGCGGCCAAGCGTGAACGAAGCGGGAAGTGATGTCTTCGCGCGGCGGTTCAACCAGCTCATAGACCTCGCACCCCACGACCTTGCGGGCACACACGTCGACATCGATCAGGTGCTCATCCTGGAAGAAGCAGACCATGTCAGGTTGGTGAGATGGATGAGCTGTTGGAAGCTCACACAGGACGATGACAAGAACATACAGACCGCGAAGGCAAGAAGGTCAGAGAAGGAGCCCAGCAAAGCAACAATCGAATGAAGCAGGACATCTGGTAGGTCTGCCCAACCTTGATGTCCAGACATCGCGAGGACGCAACACACAACAGCCCTTTCTTGCGTTCTGCAGGTTGCAGCTTCCCTTGAGGCGTGAATATATATAGTATATCTTCCCTCATGACCCTACAGAGACAGCAGCAGAAGACATGAACAAATAACTCTGAGCAAAATGTGATGACACAAGAAGTTGACAGCTGTGCAACTTCTTCAGACTGCAAACATTAACAGGAACGCAGGCAATTTAGATGAAGCCATTGATTAGCCTCTCACAAGCAGATGAGCCTTCGTAACAGAGAGGGTGTCTGGATACCTGAGTGACCTCGCAGACGGATAGCAGCCTTGGCATCCTCGTCGGCGAGGCATTTGAGCGCCCTCTGGATCTTGCGCTCGCACTCCACAATGAGCCTGTCTATCATGTCCTCGAGCTCCCTGTCGAAATTCTCCGTCCCCTTTGATTTTACCTCCTCATAGCTACCAGGAGCTCAGGAAGGCAATGATGAACAACCACAGGCGTGCGGTGTGGTTGGGAACCAAGAAAAGAAATTACCGAAGCAAAACATGACAGAGGTGTTTAAATGAAAAGAAGGATACTCTTTCCACAGCTGCAGCGAGTGGACCTTGGGGCAGGGTCCGAGATCCATTTTCTGGCATGAGAAAAATTGGCCGAGATTAGATCTGTCACATCCCTAGCTTCTGGTAATGCACTAGTACTAGTCTTTGGTGATGCATCATGTTTACTTTTACAGAAAGTTGAAATGGGGATTGTCCAAACCCTAGCATTAAAGGAATTCACTAGGTTCACCTAAAATATTTTTAGTCAATCCAAGTGGCTTTCAAAAATGTTCATCATTTTTGGAAAATGCTGGAAACAGTAACCAGAGATGATGCACATTTTTCCATGTCATTTTGGATATTTGAACTAATACATATTGTATTTGAGTTGGAGCAAATATATGTTATAAATATATGTAATGCTTCAATAATTCTGTTATTTTGTGAGGGGCTTTAGATTATTCCTTTCAGTCCCTGCAAAAATTGTCAGAAGAAACAAAAATGATTTAGTGCTTGAACTAAATCAAAACAGATTGAAACAAATAGAAAACAATAATTAAAATAGAAACAGAGCAGGAGGGAGTACCTGTAACTTACCTGGCCTCACTTGTGAAGCCCACCAGAGAGGCCAACCCACCCACGCGGCCCGCTACTGTGCAGCCCAGCTGCCAGTCATCTTCTCCACCGCGCCAGGAGGACGCGGGCGTGTGCCCGACACGCGCCGGCCACCTCCTGCCTGCCTGCGTGCTCCCCCGATGCACTGGACGCCTCTGGCATTGCCACGCAGTCCCGTGTTCCCCTCAACCTCTCCCCTCCTCGCAGCTCTCTCTCCCTCCCCTCTCTGCTCCCTTCCCGAGCGGAGCCCGTTGCCGCCGCTCGTCGCAGTCGTAGCCACCACCGTCGTTCCACCCCACCAGAGTGACCAAAGGCTCCGCCTCGACGCCCCCGACCTCTCCATGGAGCTACGCAACGCCGGGAGCCCTGCATCGCCGCCCACGCCGTCTTCCCCATCTCCGGCCGCCCGAGATCGCCGCCGTTGATTCGTCGTCACCAAGCCATCCCCGAGCCCACTAGTCTGCTCTGCGAGTTCACCGTGAGCACCGGAATCTTTCCCCTCTCTCCCCTGCCTCGTTTGCACCGCGTAGCTATCAAATCCGCCGGAGCCGCGAGCTTACCACCGCCGGCGATGTCGCCGCCACCGCGCTAGTCGCTGGAGCTCGTGTCCGAGCACTCCATCGTGCTCAGCACGCTCCCAGTAGCACATATCACCCCACCACCGTCCTCCCCGTGCACCCTAACGCAATCCCGTGCACAACCGAACTCCGGCCACCGCCTTTGAGCTCGTGGCCGTCCACTCCGGCCACCCCCGGCCCGGCTACTGCCACCAGCCGACGCGCTGCAACACCAGCTACCTGTAGAGATCAACCACGGCTCAAACCGCTGTCTGTACGCGAAACCCGAGCAACTCCGGCGTGTTGCCGCCCCGGGTTTGGTCGCCGCCGGCTGAACTCCGGTGACGCCGACGTGGCGCACTTACTTAGTCACTAATGACCCTGCTAACAGCCCTATCTCTCACTGACTGTGGGCCCCACGCCCTTAACTAACCACGGTTAACCCCCTGTTTAGTTTAAGTTAACCACAGTGGCCCCACGCGTCGGAGTTGACCTAGCTGACGTGGCCGTTGACCGGTCCCACCTGTCAGTGAGTTAAACAACCCTGTGTCACTGACGTGTGGCCCCCACACGTCAGGTTTGACCAGCAGCAGCGTCTGTTGACCTGCTGACGTCACGGTGACGCACTGCTGACGCGGTATTTGTTTCTGGAATTAAAATAAATCAAAAATGATTTATTATTTTCAGAAAATGTCCTAAACTTCTATAAATCATAGAAAATTAACCGTAACTCCAAATTAAATAAATCATATATGAAAAATTATCATAAAAATTCAAGGAATCTATCTGTACCATTTTCATGCATGTTAGAACAACTTATAGCTGCTGTTTAGCACAAATCAATTAAAGGGCATTTAAATAATCACATATGGAGTTTGAATTTGAATCTTGTATTCAAACCAACTTCATTTAATCTGGTTCTAGTTGCATTAGCACAAAACACAGCATATTGCCATGTCACATTCATGCATCATATTGTGCATTGCATTTGATTGTGTTTTTCCTCAGTTGCCGGTGATTGCCCCCTTTCGATAGACGTGATACCGATGATGTGATCGTTGACACTGATGAAGACTCAATGTTATCTTCAGAAGTGCCAGGCAAGCAAAACCCCCTTGTTCATTCCGATAAAATCCCACTCTCTCGCCCCTGCTCTCTTTTACTACATTAGGACAACATCGATTCATCTGTTACTTGCTGCGGTAGCTGAACCCCTTTTCCCTCTGCATGACCTGTCATTCCACAGTAAATAGATGAAACCCACTAGCATGAGTAGGAGTTGTTTGAGCCCTGATGTGCCTACTCATTTATGTTTGTTTGTCATGCCTGCTACTGCTTAGAGTTGAGTCAGGTCTGATTCATCGGGGATGAATCAGAGGCGTGTGAACCTGTCCTACTGTGTGTGAGCTAATGGTGTGAACACGATTTGGTAAAGGTAGCGGTGAGAGGCCATGTAGGAGTACATGGTGGGTTGTCTCATTGCAGCCGTCCTCAGGAACTGAGTTCTGTGTTTGTGATCCATGATTCAGCTACTACCACGCATTGGGCCCGAAACCAATGGACCCTCTCGGCTTCTTGATCACCCTTGTCCTCTGTCCAGGAGTTGCAAGTAGTTTCTGGTGTTTGTAGTATGCTGGAGGCCGTGCGCAGCGCTGGCCGTAGGGGTGGGCTGTGATGCGGTAGGCACGTGGCACGGTGTACCGGGCGCCTGTTTGGTGTCTCGGGAACCCTGTTCACATCGTTTGGGGCTGTGAGCGAAACTCCGGCCGGATCTCCTCATGGATGGAACCCGAATAGGCGATAAACCTGGACTAGAGACTTGAGTGTTTAGGTAGGCCGTGGCCGACACCCACGTTGGGCTTCCGCTTGAAGGTTGCCGAGTACATGTCGTGTAAACGGCGGTAAGTGGTGAGAGCGTGTGTGAAGAAGTACACCCCTGCAGGGTTAATATGATCTATTCGAATAGCCGTGTCCGCGGAAAAGGACTTCTGGGTTGCTTATATCAGTTCATAGACAAGTGAAAGTGGATACTCTAAAATACGCAAGATAAGCGTGAGTGCTATGGATGGCGTTCTCGTAGGGAGACGGGAGCGGACCCATAGTGGTGTATTGATATGGTGAATATGTGGACTCGTGTGCGCCACCTCAAAAGAGTTACTTGCAGTCGTAGTTCAGGATAGCCACCGAGTCAAAGCTGGCTTGCTGCAGTTAAACCCCACCATCCCTTTGTTGATAATGATGCATATGTAGTTAGTTCTGATGTAAGTCTTGCTGGGTACATTTGTACTCACGTTTGCCTATTTTATGTTTTTGCAGAGAGACTTCAGTCTCACTAGTAGTTCCACGTGGACTTCGACGTTTAGCTTGCTACCTCAGCTACGATCTTGTGCCCTCGGCAGGATCTGGTAGATAGTCAGGCTTCTCACCCTTTTTCATTTATAGATGTCTGTACTCAGACATGATAGCTTCCGCTTGTGCTTTGATTTGTATGCTCTGAATGTTGGGTCGTGAGACCCCTGTTTGTAATATCTCGCTCCTCGGAGCCTATTGAATAACTACTTGAGTCGTAGGGTCATTTTGTGATGCCATGTTGTATTGCACATATCGAGCATGTTGTGTGTATGTTATTGAAATGCTTGGTGTGTGTGGGATCTGACTATCTAGTTGTTTATCTTTAGTAGCCTCTCTTACCGGGAAATGTCTCCTAGTGTTTCCACCGAGCCATGGTAGCTTGCTACTGCTCCGAAACACTTAGGCTGGCCGGCATGTGTCCTTCTTCGTTCCTGTGTCTGTCCCTTCGGGGAAATGTCACACGATGAATACCGGAGTCCTGTTAGCCCGCTACAGCCCGGTTCACCGGAGTCCTGCTAGCCCAGTGCTACAGCCTGGATTCACTCGCTGATGACCGACACGTTCGATGCTGGGTCACGGATGCCTGTCCCTGTAAGTTGGTGCCACTCTGGGTTTACAACTAGCCATGTCAGCCCGGGCTCCTTATCATATGGATGCTAGCGACACTATCATATACGTGTGCCAAAAGGCGCAAACGGTCCCGGGCAAAGGTAAGGCGACACCCGTGGGAATACCGTGCGTGAGGCCGCAAAGTGTTATGAGGTGTTACATGCTAGATCGATGTGGCATTGAGTCGGGGTCCTGACAGCGTTGGTATCAGAGCTTGACTGCCTGTAGGATTACCAAGCCACACTGGTCGAAGTTGAGTCTAGAAATTCTTTAGTTATATAAGGGAATTGATTGTGGGATGGAACGTAAGGCTCTTTTTACTTCTTATATCTCATGCCCATCTGATCTGAGTCATCTTATCTTTCCTACGGGGATTAAGAACTAGGCTATCTCTTCTTTCTATCAGGATCACGTGTTACTAATCCGTAGACTTATAGATTGTTGGATTTAAGTCTCAATTCAGTTCCTACTACTTCCGTATGTTAATTGTTGATCTCGAAACCTTGATATTGTGCTTCTGAGTGGTTATGCCACCATTTTTGTGAATGTCTCAAATCTTTTCTGAGCATTTACAGCCGTTATGCTGCCCGAGTCATCCCAGGTTTCTAAGTAGTCTGATGCATTTGCAAATTCTTTCTTCCCGTTTCAATGCTCCCATGGGCCAGATTAACCACACTAATCAGTGAGTTGAGGTACTCCGTTACCTTGACATATATGTTGGAGATATTATTATGACCCTAGGTGTCTTAGGGGATCATCTAGTGGTCTAGCCATGATCTGTGTTCCCAGTGTGATGATTCTGGCCTTTATTCTCGAAAGCATCCCGTGATGTTATTAGTTAGTAGGCATTCTATTTCTGGGTTTTGAACCCGAGATTCACTCTACTTACCTCATGTTGATAGTGTTTGCTAAGTTCCTTTAGGATATTAGTAACTTTGTGATAGTCCTCGAGGTTCGTGGTACATCCTTCTTCCAATTACCATGAACCATTCTTGGCAGGAGTTCTTCTGAACCAAAAGATGACAACAAGAGTGCTCTTGATGAGTTATCCATTATATATTGTGACTCTGCCTGTTCTACCTTTCTGCGTGGGTTATCCGGAAGAGATATGTCGAACTCGTTCGACATGCTAATCCATGCATCCACAACTCAGAAAATTGTATGTTCCTTTGAGGTGTTCTCTTTAGTTGCATTCTGACCTTCGTCCATCAATTGATAGTCAAGAGTATGCGTGCGTTCGTTCATCGATGCCTATGACTCTTGTGGTCTGTCAAGCCATTCTATTCCGGAATGACTAGGAGAAACAAACTCCAGTACCTCTTCCATATCCAGGATTGGGTCAAAGAAGCTGTGCTTCGCAGATCAAATTGCTAATCCAGCTTTTGTTCTGTTCTACCTTGGAGTATTACCTTATTTTATATCGAGATTGTTATAGGAATTGCACGCCATCCTATGAACTCTTGGTACAGTGATACTTCTTGCCATCATTGTTCATTCCTCGGATCCTGTGTTATTGTAACCGGAATGCCGACAAATGAATTATGGTGTATAAAGTCAATACTGCTAGCAACTCTAATGCTTGGTAGTTAAATGGACGATAACCTCGTTCTTAGCGTGTTGATTGTTGAATCGTCACCCTAAGACTGATTGTGCTACCTAGTCCCTATTTCGGTGCACCCTTCGATTGATGAGTTAGGATCTTGTCAAGTCCTCACTCATTTGATCATATCGTCTTGCCCTCAAAAGCGAGATTGTTCTCGAGCTTAGTAACATACCGGTGGTTCGTGATTTTCCGAATATCTTCTCGGAAGTATCACCAGGTTGTCACCTGACCGCTGTGTTGAGCTCGTGACCAAGTCGGGTTCTTGTGAACCACCCATTCTCTAAGAATCTGTGATGGATATCTCGGAGCTAGTGGGTTAAGCTAGACAACAACTTGGAGAGTTGGAAGATAAAAGCTTGCCTGACTTAGTTCGTTCCAAAGGGATATCCTTGTGTAGTGTGTGTTGAAGAAAGATGATATCTTCATCGATTGGTCCCTGTGATCAGTTGTTGGGCCTATTGTCTTACCCCATCTTTGATTTGAGTATGGGCTATCATCCAATCAGACCAGAACCAACGATATTCGTAATGTTGTCTTACTCGTGGTTGATCCTTCGAGCATACACCATTATATCTTTTGGGTCTGACCAATGCTATCACTTGTTCACTTAACTATGGAATTCCTTTTGAAAGGAAACCCAGATGAATTGTTGTTGAGCCCATTGACAACATCCTTGCCTTCTCCATAATTTTGCTGAGCATTAAGCTAGTGTTGGAAACTTTTGAAAGCATTTGTTCATGCTAGCTCATGAAGCATATGTTCGGATGTAAGGAGAGACTTCCTCTAGTCCATGTGCATTGGATGCAAGTTGCCGCCGTGGACTCGAGAAAGTCAATGTTGCTTCCTTTGGAATCATCCCAAATCAGTCATGCATACGTGCGAAGTATTCTGTGGTTCGGAGACTTGCAACCTCCATTCCATATGTATATCCTAGCACACCAAGCCACTGATTGATTTGTTCACGGAAAAGGAGTTGTTGTGCTAATCCTAGGTCATGCACAAGACTTCAATATCCTCGATTATGATTCCCCACCTGAACTCGGTAGTGTTTTATTGTAAGACTACCATGTGATAATGTTTGTCTAGGACAGCGTGTTCACATGTTTTTAGCAGAACCAACTCATGTTTTGGAGCTTGCTATCGCAGTTCGCTCCCCGAGAATCTCGCGACGTCATCTCGTCGATTTGTGTTGCAAACTTTCATTTTTCTTCCTAGACTCGATGAGTCTGGAATATCCTGACACCAACCAGATCTGAATCTCAGGCAGATATGATGGTTGGAACATTTCCCAAGAACTATAATATTGGTCCCTCGATAACCGGTAAGGTGGATGTCGTGGACAACACACCCAGCCGGAAGACCTGTTATTATAACATCATGATTGAGGGAGTTGGCCACCTCCCCATAGGGATTTCGTAGGATTTACTCCCTAGTTACCCCTATGGATTTCTGTGTTCCGAAGTCCGACCTTTTACTTGATGTTCTAGTTATCAAACCGTATCTATGAATGGGATACACTAGCACATCAAGGAGAACATTAGAAGCGGAGTGCTAAATGTCTCTCGGTCGATCATCCAGATTTTATTTCCTTGGCCCCGCCAAGGGTGAAATCTGAGAAGGTGTTATCTTCCTTTGCATCTGCATCCTCCATCACCATTCATCATGGTAGTAAGTTGTGTTACCGGACCCTTGACACGGATGTTGATAAAACCTTGATGAATATGGAAATGCTCAAGTTCTTGAGAGCACGCACAAGCGCTAGGTGTTATCATCGGCACTAACTGGGTTTGCTCTCAGTTTCCTCGGCAATGCTATGACCTTTCAAACAGTGAATTCACTCTCTATTGTTGGGTTCTTCCCCAGTTACCAGAATCATTCCCAGCATTTGCATTTTGTTCCCAGCTTGCACCGCCAATGTGCCATTCTACCATGGGTCTCTTCCATTTCCGGTGATAAGCAAAAATCATCCATTACGTTGTCTTCAACAAGGTAATCCACATCATCCAAGTTCGGGTATGCCATTCTACCGAACCCCTCTAAATGATCGATTATGATTTGCCTTAAGCTGGTTTAAAGAGTTTCAATGATCTTTGAATCAAAGGTAATTCTTTTTGCCACTTAAGGGGATATTTCTACAAATCACCCTCCTTCAGGATGTTTCGTCGTGGTATCATGGCAACTCAACTCCTCGCTACGTTGACAATCGTTTACCACCTTCTTAGGTGTGGAATTGTTGTCTACCTAGTGAACCTTCGTCATCCGTTTCTTTCCACCCCTCTTGATGTGTGTCTCGTGTCTCAACCCGAGAGATGGTTCTATGTCTCATTCCGTGAGTTAATCCTGAGTTGTTCGACCTTCGAGACGAACAATTCTTTTAGGGTCTTTCCTTCCCTCTCGTTATCATGATAGTTGGAGTTCTCAAGGCAAGACTTCAAGACAATGATGGTGACTGAATCAACATTCAATTAAAGTGCACCCTGCATCGTGAAGATTGTACTAGTTTGCGTTTCCCCTTCATCCTACCCTACGCTTGAATCTCGAGACGAGATTCTTGTTTAGTGGGGGTGAGTTGTCACATCCCTAGCTTCTGGTAATGCACTAGTACTAGTCTTTGGTGATGCATCATGTTTACTTTTACAGAAAGTTGAAATGGGGATTGTCCAAACCCTAGAATTAAAGGAATTCACTAGGTTCACCTAAAATATTTTTAGTCAATCCAAGTGGCTTTCAAAAATGTTCATCATTTTTGGAAAATGCTGGAAACAGTAACCAGAGATGATGCACATTTTTCCATGTCATTTTGGATCTTTGAACTAATACATATTGTATTTGAGTTGGAGCAAATATATGTTATAAATATATGTAATGCTTCAATAATTCTGTTATTTTGTGAGGGGCTTTAGATTATTCCTTTCAGTCCCTGCAAAAATTGTTAGAAGAAACAAAAATGATTTAGTGCTTGAACTAAATCAAAACAGATTGAAACAAATAGAAAACAATAATTAAAATAGAAACAGAGCAGGAGGGAGTACCTGTAACTTACCTGGCCTCACTTGTGAAGCCCACCAGAGAGGCCAACCCACCCACGCGGCCCGCTACTGTGCAGCCCAGCTGCCAGTCATCTTCTCCACCGCGCCAGGAGGACGCGGGCGTGTGCCCGACGCGCGCCGGCCACCTCCTGCCTGCCTGCGTGCTCCCCCGATGCACTGGACGCCTCTGGCATTGCCACGCAGTCCCGTGTTCCCCTCAACCTCTCCCCTCCTCGCAGCTCTCTCTCCCTCCCCTCTCTGCTCCCTTCCCGAGCGGAGCCCGTCGCCGCCGCTCGTCGCAGTCGTAGCCACCACCGTTGTTCCACCCCACCAGAGTGACCAAAGGCTCCGCCTCGATGCCCCCGACCTCTCCATGGAGCTACGCAACGCCGGGAGCCCTGCATCGCCGCCCACGCCGTCTTCCCCATCTCCGGCCGCCCGAGATCGCCGCCGTTGATTCGTCGTCACCAAGCCATCCCCGAGCCCACTAGTCTGCTCTGCGAGTTCACCGTGAGCACCGGAATCTTTCCCCTCTCTCCCCTGCCTCGTTTGCACCGCGTAGCTATCAAATCCGCCGGAGCCGCGAGCTTACCACCGCCGGCGATGTCGCCGCTGCCGCGCTAGTCGCTGGAGCTCGTGTCCGAGCACTCCATCGTGCTCAGCACGCTCCAAGTAGCACATATCACCCCACCACCGTCCTCCCCGTGCACCCTAATGCAATCCCGTGCACAACCGAACTCCGGCCACCGCCTTTGAGCTCGTGGCCGTCCACTCCGGCCACCCCCGGCCCGGCTACTGCCACCAGCCGACGCGCTGCAACACCAGCTACCCGTAGAGATCAACCGCGGCTCAAACCGCTGTCTGTACGCGAAACCCGAGCAACTCTGGCGTGTTACCGCCCCGGGTTTGGTCGCCGCCGGCTGAACTCCGGTGACGCCGATGTGGCGCACTTACTTAGTCACTAATGACCCTGCTAACAGCCCTATCTCTCACTGACTGTGGGCCCCACGCCCTTAACTAACCACGGTTAACCCCCTGTTTAGTTTAAGTTAACCACAGTGGCCCCACGCGTCAGAGTTGACCTAGCTGACGTGGCCGTTGACCGGTCCCACCTGTCAGTGAGTTAAACAACCCTGTGTCACTGACGTGTGGCCCCCACACATCAGGTTTGACTAGCAGCAGTGTCTGTTGACCTGCTGACGTCACGGTGACGCACTGCTGACGCGGTATTTGTTTCTGGAATTAAAATAAATCAAAAATGATTTATTATTTTCAGAAAATGTCCTAAACTTCTATAAATCATAGAAAATTAACCGTAACTCCAAATTAAATAAATCATATATGAAAAATTATCAGAAAAATTCAAGGAATCCATCTGTACCATTTTCATGCATGTTAGAACAACTTATAGCTGCTGTTTAGCACAAATCAATTAAAGGGCATTTAAATAATCACATATGGAGTTTGAATTTGAATCTTGTATTCAAACCAACTTCATTTAATCTGGTTCTAGTTGCATTAGCACAAAACACAGCATATTGCCATGTCACATTCATGCATCATATTGTGCATTGCATTTGATTGTGTTTTTCCTCAGTTGCCGGTGATTGCCCCCTTTCGATAGACGTGATACCGATGATGTGATCGTTGACACTGATGAAGACTCAATGTTATCTTCAGAAGTGCCAGGCAAGCAAAACCCCCTTGTTCATTCCGATAAAATCCCACTCTCTCGCCCCTGCTCTCTTTTACTGCATTAGGACAACATCGATTCATCTGTTACTTGCTGCGGTAGCTGAACCCCTTTTCCCTCTGCATGACCTGTCATTCCACAGTAAATAGATGAAACCCACTAGCATGAGTAGGAGTTGTTTGAGCCCTAATGTGCCTACTCATTTATGTTTGTTTGTCATGCCTGCTACTGCTTAGAGTTGAGTCAGGTCTGATTCATCGGGGATGAATCAGAGGCATGTGAACCTGTCCTACTGTGTGTGAGCTAATGGTGTGAACACGATTTGGTAAAGGTAGCGGTGAGAGGCCATGTAGGAGTACATGGTGGGTTGTCTCATTGCAGCCGTCCTCAGGAACTGAGTTCTGTGTTTGTGATCCATGATTCAGCTACTACCACGCATTGGGCCCGAAACCAATGGACCCTCTCGGCTTCTTGATCACCCTTGTCCTCTGTCCAGGAGTTGCAAGTAGTTTCTGGTGTTTGTAGTATGCTGGAGGCCGTGCACAGCGCTGACCGTAGGGGTGGGCTGTGATGCGGTAGGCACGTGGCACGGTGTACCGGGCGCCCGTTTGGTGTCTCGGGAACCCTGTTCACATCGTTTGGGGCTGTGAGCGAAACTCCGGCCGGATCTCCTCATGGATGGAACCCGAATAGGCGATAAACCTGGACTAGAGACTTGAGTGTTTAGGTAGGCCGTGGCCGACACCCACGTTGGGCTTCCGCTTGAAGGTTGCCGAGTACATGTCGTGTAAACGGCGGTAAGTGGTGAGAGCGTGTGTGAAGAAGTACACCCCTGCAGGGTTAATATGATCTATTCGAATAGCCGTGTCCGCGGAAAAGGACTTCTGGGTTGCTTATATCAGTTCATAGACAAGTGAAAGTGGATACTCTAAAATACGCAAGATAAGCGTGAGTGCTATGGATGGCGTTCTCGTAGGGAGACGGGAGCGGACCCATAGTGGTGTATTGATATGGTGAATATGTGGACTCGTGTGCGCCACCTCAAAAGAGTTACTTGCAGTCGTAGTTCAGGATAGCCACCGAGTCAAAGCTGGCTTGCTGCAGTTAAACCCCACCATCCCTTTGTTGATAATGATGCATATGTAGTTAGTTCTGATGTAAGTCTTGCTGGGTACATTTGTACTCACGTTTGCCTATTTTATGTTTTTGCAGAGAGACTTCAGTCTCACTAGTAGTTCCACGTGGACTTCGATGTTTAGCTTGTTACCTCAGCTACGATCTTGTGCCCTCGGCAGGATCTGGTAGATAGTCAGGCTTCTCAGCCTTTTTCATTTATAGATGTCTGTACTCAGACATGATAGCTTCCGCTTGTGCTTTGATTTGTATGCTCTGAATGTTGGGTCGTGAGACCCCTGTTTGTAATATCTCGCTCCTCGGAGCCTATTGAATAACTACTTGAGTCGTAGGGTCATTTTGTGATGCCATGTTGTATTGCACATATCGAGCATGTTGTGTGTATGTTATTGAAATGCTTGGTATGTGTGGGATCTGACTATCTAGTTGTTTATCTTTAGTACCCTCTCTTACCGGGAAATGTCTCCTAGTGTTTCCACCGAGCCATGGTAGCTTGCTACTGCTCCGAAACACTTAGGCTGGCCGACATGTGTCCTTCTTCGTTCCTGTGTCTGTCCCTTCGGGGAAATGTCACGCGATGAATACCGGAGTCCTGTTAGCCCGCTACAGCCCGGTTCACCGGAGTCCTGCTAGCCCAGTGCTACAGCCTGGATTCACTCGCTGATGACCGACACGTTCGATGCTGGGTCACGGATGCCTGTCCCTGTAAGTTGGTGCCACTTTGGGTTTACAACTAGCCATGTCAGCCCAGGCTCCTTATCATATGGATGCTAGCGACACTATCATATACGTGTGCCAAAAGGCGCAAACGGTCCCGGGCAAAGGTAAGGCGACACCCGTGGGAATACCGTGCGTGAGGCCGCAAAGTGATATGAGGTGTTACATGCTAGATCGATGTGGCATTGAGTCGGGGTCCTGACAAGATCGCAGCATAACACAAGAGGAAGTAATTGCTTCATCAGATATCTCAAAGCAGAGCACATGGCATACACCACAGTTATTCTTTTCTTCTATGGATGAATTTTCCCCTTAACAAACGCAATGGCGCAAAGGCCAATTCGAAACCAAATCTACTGCAGGCGGCCTAACTCCAATCGCTCCTCCACCGACGGGAACCACCACGAGAGGGGGATGAGGGGCACGGGGACTGAGGGGGCGGGGGGACGAGACAGATGGGAGGTACCGTGAGTTGGAAGAGGTCGTGGGGGCAGATGCCGGCGAGGAAGAGGCGGCAGATGTCACAGTCGAAGTACTTGCGGTTGACCTCCCGCGCGTCTCCATTGCGGTCGAAGAGGCCACAAGAATCATGACAGGGCGAGGGATCTGGATCGGGGAGGGCGACGGGAGGGGCTAATACCAGCCTGGGCAGCGGGAGGGGCTGCTGCTGCCTGCCTCCGAGCCGCGGTGGGGAGGCGGCTGCTACACCGCCGGGATCTCGCCGGACGTTGGTGTGCTGGTCACGGGGATCGGGGGCTTGAGGTGGCGGCGGCAAGGGAGGAAGCTAGGGTTCGCGCAAGAGAGAGGGGAGAGGGGTGGGGTTTGCGCAGGAGAGAGAGTGGGGTTCGCGGTGGTGGGATGGATGGACGGAAGGATGGACATATGGATGGATGTATGGATGGACGGATGTTCGCCATGTCAGCGATCCATGCCACAACTGACTCCACCAATCAGGATTAAGCCTACGTAATTTGGTTTTTTTCTTTTGTTTCTCTTATATTTTTTACCCTCTTATTTCGAGTAACATTCAACCTATTACTTTCTTATAGTTTGTTAAAATTAACCAATAATGTGCACATGTGTGTATCTTGGGATGACAAACAATGTTGATTTGAAGGTTTTCTTCTTCATTGCGCAAAAAAATCATTTCCATTTTTCGAGTGCCCAAAATGAGTTTTTTTGTGAAGGACCTACCAAATAATTGTTGCAAAATTAGACCAAATCATTTTTCTAAAATACTAGGTCATATTTAATGCACAATTGACCAAATGGTCGGATGCCAAAAGTTTTGATCCACCTCTGGTGAAAAAGACAAATTCCCGCCGATTCAGTTGGAAGCGGGTCAAATTTGAACTGCAGCTGCCTCATAGTTTGCTATTTATTTTTTCCAAAAATCATTTCTAGGTACATAAGCATCTATTTAATCAGAGAAACATCAAAAGTTTTCCAAGATTCAACCACTAGCTAGGAACGGTTAAGCCCGCCGTTTTGACCGCATTTTGAAACGGGCATAAAAAATTCAAAAAAAATCAAAAATTGGAAAACCTTCGCATTGTGTCATTATATGTGACCAAGTTTCTAGGAAAAATAATAAACTTGTAATACGGTAATTATTTTAAAAAAGTGTCCTCATAAATGAGCTATCATGTGTGAAGATTCATGGACTTCAACCCAAACGCTCAATCTCATGGCCACATTCATGGCATAGTTTGTTCAAATGATCTCATATTGTGCACAAGGGTGCATCTTGGAATTCCAAACAATGTTGCCAAAGGGATTTTTCATTTTCTTTGCACGGAAAATTCATTTTCCATTTTTCGAGTGCCCGAAATGAGGTTTTTTTGTGAAGGACCTACCATATATTTGTTGCAAAATTGTACCCAATCATTTTTATAAAATACTAGGACATATTTAATGCACAATTGACAAAATGGTTGGGTGTCAAAAGTTTTGATCCACCTTTGGTGAAAAAGACAAATTCCCGCCGATTCAGTTGGAAGCAGGTCAAATTTGAACTGCAGCTGCCTCATAGTTTGCTATTTATTTTTTCCAAAAATCATTTCTAGATACATAAGTATCTATTTAATTAGAGAAACATCAAAAGTTTTCCAAGATTCAACCACTAGCTAGGAACGGCCAAGCCCGCCGTTTTGACCGCATTTTGAAACGGGCATAAAAAATTCAAAAAAAATCAAAAAATTGGAAAACCTTTGCATTGTGTCATTATATGTGACCAAGTTTCCAGGAAAATAATAAACTTGTAATACGATAATTATTTTAAAAAAGTGTTCTCAGAAATGAGCTATCAAGTGTGAAGATTCATGGCTTTCAAACCAAATGATCAATTTTGTGGCCACATTCATGGCATGGTTTGTTCAAATGATCTCATATTCTGCACAATGGTGCATATTGGAATGGCAAACAATGTTGCCTAAGGAAGTTTTCATTTTCTTTGGACGAAAAAACCATTTTCCATTTTCTAAGTGCCTGAAATGAGTTTTTTTTGTGAAGGACCTACCATATATTTGTTGCAAAATTGGACCTAATCAATTTTATAAAATACTAGGCCATATTTAATGCACAATTGACAAAATGGTTGGGTGTCAAATTTTTTGATCCACCTCTGGTGAAAAAGAAAAATTCTCGTCAATTCAGCTGGAAGCGGGTCAAATTTGAAGTGCAGCTGCCTAATAGTTTGCCCTTTATTTTTTCCAAAAATCATTTCTAGGTAAATAAGTATCTATTTAATCAGAAATACATGGTTTGATGTCAAGACATCGAGGTTTGGACGGTGGCTGAGGGCCGCAAGTCTAGGGCGCGTAAGCTCGCATGCCCGCCGCGTGGTCACCGCGTGACCGTGGTGTTGCCATGTGTTCTGTGTAGCCTAGGCATGTCTAGTGGGTTGGGAACTCCCCAGGTAGGTGCTAGGAAGAAAATTACAACATAAGATTCTCACGAGGGGACCGATCGATGCTCAAACATGAATTAGCAGCCAAGTGTTTGATTAGCGGTATGGGAAATGCACATGGCTAATGGGCGTGAGTTTTGGCTGAGGATGATCAGTTACTAAGAAGACCGTATTCACAAATTTTCAGCTCAAAAGGAGGAGCCTAGGTGGTACTTGCTTTGCAAACTACCACACTGGACAAAAATACGAATGTTGAAGCTCGGCTCAAAATAATGAATGGATTGAGCTGGCATTTGGTGGAGGATGGTTATTTGGGCATAGGAAAGCACTGTAGAAAATGGATACTATTTGGACATGCCAAAGTGGTACTTCCTTCACAAACTGTTGTTTTGAACAGAATAGGAAAATGAATATTTTTTAATTATTTTTGAACTAGGCAAGGAAGATTTTCACATATTTGACGAAGATATGACCCAAAGAATTTATGAGATTTTTTGGGAATTTTGGGAATGACAGAAATATAGGTTGCTTCACAACCTAGGGCAAAAACTGCCACATGGACATGACACATAGGCAAAACTTATGAGGTGGCGCCTAGTCATAGCAACCCACCACAATTTACAAGGCTATGACCATCTATATTGGTCATTAACAACTAGAAATAAGGCAACGGACTAGCGTTGTTTGCTTTATGACCATTTCGTGTAAGGAAATTATGACCTTTCTGACCAAAATGGTCGCAATGGTTTAGGGTTTGGAGCCCCTCGAACAGCTTTTGACCAATTGGTCTGAAATGGTCATAGATATATGACCAATTCTTCCAGGGTCACTGACAGAAGGTCACTAGTTGACATATTTCTTGTAGTGGCTCTACATGTGTCTCCAAAGGTACATGTTGAGTTGGCATACTTCGAGATTAGGTCTTGTCACTCCGATTGTCGGAGAGGTATCTCTGGGCCCTCTCGGTAATGCACATCACTATAAGCCTTGCAAGCAATATAGCTAATGAGTTAGTTACGGAATGATGCATTACATAATGAGTAAAGAGACTTGCCGGTAACGAGATTGAACTAGGTATTGAGATACCGATGATTGAATCTCGGGCAAGTAACATACCGATGACAAAGGGAACAACGTATGTTGTTATGCAGTTTGACCAATAAAGATCTTCGTAGAATATGTAGGAGCCAATATGAGCATCCAGGTTCCGCTATAGGTTATTGACCGGAAGCATGTCTCGGTCATGTCTACATAGCTCTCGAACCCGTAGGGTCTGCACGCTTAAGGTTTCGATGACAGTTACATTATGAGTTTATGAGTTTTGATGTACCGAAGGTTGTTCGGAGTCCCGGATGTGATTACGGACATGACGAGGAGTCTCGAAATGGTCGAGACATAAAGATTGATATATTGGAAGCCTATATTTGGATATCGGAAGTGTTCCGGGTGAAATTGGGATTTTACCGGAGTACCGGGGGGTTACCGGAACCCCCCGGGGGCTTAATGGGCCAAGGGCCATAGTGGGCCTTAGTGGAGAAGAGGAGAGTAAGCCAGGGCAGGGCCGCGCCCCCTCCCCCCTAGTCTGAATAGGACAAGGAGAGGGGGGCAGCGCCCCCCCTTTCCTTCCTCTCTCTCCCTCCTCTTTCCCCCCTTCTCCTAATCCAACGAGGAAGGAGGGAGTCCTACTCCCGGTGGGAGTAGGACTCCCCTTGGGGCGCCTCCTCCCTCGTCGGCCGCCCCCACCCCCTTGCTCCTTTATATACGGGGGCAGGGGGCACCTCTAGACACAACAATTGATCTCTTGATCTCTTAGCCGTGTGCGGTGCCCCCCTCCACCATAGTCCTCCTAGATAATATTCTAGCGGTGCTTAGGAGAAGCCCTGCGATGGTAGAACATCAAGATCATCACCACGCCATCTTGCTGACGGAACTCTCCCTCGACACTCGGCTGGATCGGAGTTCGAGGGACGTCATCGAGCTGAACATGTGCTAGAACTCAGAGGTGACGTAGTTTCGGTGCTTGATCGGTCGGGCCGTGAAGACGTAGGACTACATCAACTGCGTTGTTCTAACGCTTCTGCTTTCGGTCTACGAGGGTACGTGGACAACACTCTCCCCTCTCGCTGCTATGCATCACCATGTTCTTGCGTGTGCGTAGGAAATTTTTTGAAATTACTATGTTCCCCAACAGTGCACTGATCACTCGCCAGAGGAGGAGGAGGAGGAGGAGGAGGAGGAGGAGGAGGAGGCGGAGGCGGAGTGCCCTGGTCACTCGCCGGAGGAGGAGGACGAGGCAGAGGCGTCCAGTTCGGAAGCTTGATGTACTCCTTCCGCCATAGACATGGAGTCTTCAGAGCAAGACCCAACTGAGTCTCCCCTTCACCTGTAGGGTGGTCAAGCTCGAGCTCCTCAAATCCCTCCGTTACTTCATCCATCATCACAACAACATAGCCATGTGGAATCGGACGGCAGTGAAAAGTTCCATCGAGTTGAGGAGGTGCAACAGAGCCGACAGCCGCCTTGACTTTGGGGTTCTGCCCTTGTGCCATAAGCTGGCAATGTTGAGCCTCCGTGATAGCATCCACGGGGTAGCTAGGAGCCGTGAAGTCCAGCTGCTGAACAAGCTCGGTGGAAGCCATGCTGCTTCTCCGCTGAGTTGGCGGGGTAGCCTCTCGGGTAGCTCCGGCAGCTCCCTAGCTCTCAACTTGTTCGTCTAAGTTTTGTACTCTTGCATTCAGCTTCTGCATTTCGCTCAGCTCCTGTTTCCTCTTCCTGTCCTGGGTCTTGTAACCGCCTGCTATCGGTGTCAAAACCGACGGATCTCGGGTAGGGGGTCCCGAACTGTGCGTCTAAGGTCGATGGTAACAGGAGATGGGGGGACACGATGTTTACCCAGGTTCGGGCCCTCTCGACGAAAAGATTAGTAGACCGACTCCTGCCTACATCTCTCGAATAGATCTGAATCAAAAGTGCAAATAAAATAGATCGCAAAGCAAATATAAGAGAAAGAAGACCTAGGGGATGTAGATTTCACTAGTGCCTCTCTCGAGAAAGATAGCAAACAGTGGGTAAACAAATTACTGTTGGGCAATTGATAGAACAACCTCAAATAATTATGACAATATCCAGGCAACGATCATTTGAAAGTGCAACTATCCCTAGGTGGTTTTGGTAATTCATAACAACATATAGCTCATTGAGCTAATGCTATTCCAAGACTATTATTTCAGGAAAGCTCAATGAATGGCATGGCATGGATGATGAAAGTGGATCCCTCAAAATTCTAAGGACAAAGGATTGGCTCAAGCTCAAAAGCTCAAGACTCTTCATTTTACATTTTAGTGATCCAAGATCACATTGAGTCTATAGGAAAAGCCAATACTATCAAGGAGGGATGAGGTGTTGCTTAATGAGCCTCTTGCTTCATGTGCTTAGTGATATGCTCCAAAACCCTCAACTACTTTCCCACATCCACAAATGACCTAAACCCAAAGCCAAAATCGGTCACACCGATTCTTCCTATCCGGCGCCACCGATTCCAAAAGTCATAGCCACTGCCACAAACCCTAAGCAAATCGGTCTTACCGATGGTGATCTCGGTCTCACCGAGATGGGATTGCAATCTCTTTGTTTCCCTTCGTAACGTTTTGGTCTAACCGGAGTGAGCGATCGGTCCCACCGAGATTGCAATGTAAACTTTCTGTTTCCTTTTTGTAACATTTCGGTCTCAACGAAAAGAGCAAACCGGTCCCACCGAGTTTACCTGACCAACTCTCTGGAAAGCTTATTACCAAATCGGTCTCACCGAGTTTGTGTAATCGGTCTCACCGAGATTACGTTATGCCCTAACCCTAACCGAATCGGCCTCACCGAGATGCATGTCAGTCCCACCAAAAATCACTAACGGTCACTAGGTTTACTAAATCAGTCCGACCAAGTTTAACGATTCGGTCCCACCGAGTTTGGTAAATTGTGTGTAACGGATAGATTTTGTGTGGAGGCTATATATACCCCTCCACCTCCTCTTCATTCGTGGAGAGAGCCATCAGAACGAACCTACACTTCCAACTTACCATTTCATAGAGAGAACCACCTACTCATGTGTTGAGGCCAAGATATTCCATTCCTACCATATGAATCTTGATCTCTAGCCTTCCCCAAGTTGCTTTCCACTCAAACCCTCTTTCCACCAGATCCAAATCCTATGAGAGAGAGTTGAGTGTTGGGGAGACTATTATTTGAAGTACAAGAGCAAGGAGTTCATCATCAACGCACCATTTGTTACTTCTTGGAGAGTGGTGTCTCTTAGATTGGCTAGGTGTCACTTGGGAGCCTCCGACAAGATTGTGGAGTTGAACCAAGGAGTTTGTAAGGGAAAGGAGATCGCCTACTTCGTGAAGATCTACCGCTAGTGAGGCAAGTCCTTCGTGGGCGATGGCCATGGTGGGATAGACAAGGTTGCTTCTTCGTGGACCCTTCGTGGGTGGAGCCCTCCGTGGCCTCGCGCAGCCGTTACCCTTCATGGGTTGAAGTCTCCATCAACGTGGATGTACGATAGCACCACCTATTGGAACCACGCCAAGAACATCCGTGTCTCCAATTGAGTTTGAATCCTCCAAACCCATCCCTTTACTTTCTTGCAAGTTGCATGCTTTAATTTCTGCTGCCTATACACTCTTTGCATGCTTGCTTGAATTGTGTGATGATTGCTTGACTTGTCCTAAAGTAGCTAAAATCTGCCAAACTCTAAAATTGGGAAAAGGGTAAGTTTTTATTGGTCAAGTAGTCTAATCACCCCCCCTCTAGACATACTTCAAGGTCCTACAGGTGGTATCAGAGCCTTGGTCTCCATTTGCTTTGATTTCCATAGCTTTTGGTGGTCATAGCCTTGGTTTCGCAACCTAGGAGAGTATGGCGTCTAGCGAGGGAAATTATCACCATAGAGGTCCTTACTTTGATGGTACTAATTTTGCTAGTTGGAAGCATAAGATGAAAATGCATATTCTTGGACATAACCCCGCCGTTTGGGCAATTATTTGTATTGGCTTGCAAGGTGAATTCTTCGATGGGAGAGAACCGAACCGTGAAGCTAATGCAGAAGAATTGAAGATGCTGCAATACAACGCTCAAGCATGTGACATCATCTTCAACGGATTGTGCCCCGAAGAATTCAACAAAATCAGCCGTCTTGAGAATGCAAAGGAAATTTGGGATACTTTGATTGATATGCATGAAGGTACCGAGTCCGTCAAGGAATCCAAGTTGGATGTGCTCCAAAGTCAGCTTGACAAGTTCAAAATGAAGGATGGTGAAGGTGTCGCTGAAATGTACTCTAGGCTTGCTCTTATCACAAATGAGATTGCCGGCTTAGGGAGTGAAGAGATGACCGACAAATTCATCATCGAGAAAATCCTAAGAGCATTGGATGGAAAGTATGACGCCGTGTGCACATTGATCCAAATGATGCCAAACTACAAAGATCTCAAGCCAACGGAAGTCATTGGAAGGATTGTTGCTCATGAGATGTCACTCAAGGATAAGGAGGAACTTCACAACAAGTCAAGTGGTGCTTACAAAGCCTCAAGTGAAGCCCCCACATCATCAAGTGAGAAACCAACCTTCAATGAAGAATTGAGCTTAATGGTGAAGAACTTCAACAAATTCTACAAAAGTAGAAGCAAAGAAAGAAGCTCCAAGTCAAGGTCTTACAATGACAAAAGATCTTCTAGTCGAGAGCGCAATTGCTACAATTGTGGGAGACCCGGACACTACTCCAATGAGTATACGACAACCCACAAAAGAAGAGAATATTCTCCAAGAAGAAGGAGCAAAAGAGAAGAATCACCACCAAGAGAGAGGAGGAGTAGAGATGATCGTTATGAACGAAGACCCTCACGGAGAAGTAAGGATTCGGAAAGGAAGGACAAGTCATCAAGGAGCTACACAAAACGAAGACATCAAGCTCATATTGGTGAATGGGTTTCCGGCTCCGACTCCGACTCCGACAATCACTCCGAGAGAAGCTATCACTCCGACTCTGAATATACTCAAGATGAAGGTGTTGCCGGTCTAGCACTTGTGTCAACCAACTCCTACGACATATTTGACTCACCAAATGAAGGTGTTGGAAGATGCTTCATGGCCAAAGGTCCAAAGGTAACACATCCCAAGTATGTTGATTTTAATAGTGATGAAGATGACTTGCTTGTGGATGATGATTTACTTGTTGACAACTCTAGTGATGAAAACTATGATGAAATGTCAATTAATCATGCTAATCAAATGAATGACAATGATAAGGAGAAAATTGAGCTTCTAACTAAAGAACTAAACACTCTTAAGTTGGCTCATGAAACTATCTTCGAAGATCATCGAGAACTTTTAAGGGCTCATGAGAAGTTGCGCTTTGAGAAGCTCAATCTTGAGCAAGAGCATGAGTTCTTAAAGGCAATCAATGATGATCTCCGCAAGAAAAGTTCTTCTTACATTGCCAAGCGTTTACTCTTATCTACTTACATGCCTCAAGTCAAGTCTAGTAACAAGTACAAGAAAGATACTTCCCCTAGTAGTAACAATAATAATGCCAAATCCAATGTTGTTGCTTCTAGTAGTTCTCTTGATTCCACTAATGATTCTCTTAGCCAAGTTACACTTGAGCAAGAAAATAGTTTATTGAAGGGAATTATAGAGAAAGATGTTTACAAGAGCCTTGCCGGGAGTAAGCAATTCGAGGAAATTGTACGCAAGCAAGGAAGGCACAAGAAGAATCAAGGTGTTGGTTTTGAATGAAAGTTCAATGCCAATGGAGTTGAGTGGGAAGAAGATCAATACCCCAAGACGAAGTTTGTTCCTCAACAAGAGAAGTATGATCCTACTTCCTTCAAGGGAACACAAGCTCAAGATGATCTTCCACCACAAGACCACAAGAACAAAGGCAAGGACAAACTTCAAGAAGCGATTGATGCATTTGAAGAAGCACCTAAAGCCTCATTCAAGTGGGTCCCCAAGACTACGTAAAGTTCTACTTCATCAAGTACAACTACAACTCCAAGGATTCCCATCAAGATGATGTGGATCCCGAAGAAGAAGAACTAGAGAGTTCTTGAGGGTGACTCCACCAACATTCTTCACTCATATCATTTTGGCAAGAACAAGTGCAATCAACTTCCACATCTTGCACTAGGTCAAGGAGTCACAAACCCTCATGTTGGTAAGGCAAGGGACAAGGTAACCTAATGTTTTCATGGACATCATCTTGTGTGTGCATCACTCTATGTCTATGGATATTCTTGTTTGTTCCTTGTGGGACTAACCCATGTAGGCAAGTTGAAAGTGCAACTCACTCCAAAGGATTGCTCCAAATGATCTACATCAACATTGAGCATCTACATCTTCAACACCTACATGAAGTCATCATCGACAAAACCCAAGGTTAGTTCGTCCCTCTAAGGGGGGATCTCACATCTAGGGGAGCTTAACTCTAAGAATTGAGTCAAAGCAACTCTAATGGTGTGAACACATCAATGCATTATGTAAAAGTGGTAACCCCACGTGAGCTTAAATGATGAGTATGACCTATGATCAAATGTTCTCATTTGACTCCTAAGTCAATATACTCATATATAGATGACCTAGTCATCGCCAATTGCCTGATAGATGCTAAAATTGGTTGTGCATGCTTTGCCACATATTTCAATTGCCATCTTATTGTGTGAGCATGTTGGTGCATATTTTACTCATTCAAGGACATCCACTTGTTGTTTTGTTTGTTTGGATTCTCTTCGTTGTGCCAAGTGGATGGACAATAATGCCTAAGAACCTTCTTTAGCTATCTATGCTTTTCTCGTCTCAAACTCTATTCATGCTACATCATAAAATTTGATCAAGTCAGATTCGAACCACTCTGTGTGAGGAGCACTCGGAGTCCCCGATTCGTCATAGACTTAAACTTCCAAAACCTCTTAGTGATTCTCGGTCTGACCGATTCCTCCATTTCGGTCCTACCGAGATCATTAAGTTGATTTGAGTTTTCAATCTCGGTGCAACCAATTTGAACTGTTCGGTCTTACCGATTTGCTGTAACTGAATACAGTTATGCATCTCGGTGCCACCGAGTTGTTCCACTCGGTCACACCGACAGGGTCGGGCTATATATAACCACGGGCAAAATTTTGGAAATTTCTCCGAACCCCTTCGCCCGCCCAACAACTCGCTCTGCCATCGCGGTCTCCGGATCGTCTCCTCTTTGCCAGCAGCCTCCTGTCGCTGGTCTCCGCTGCCGTCAACGGATTTCGTCCCCGCCGTTGCCGCTGTAGCAAGTCCACCGCCAAGTTAGGGTATGGACTTAATCTTTGTGCTATCCACGTCTGATTCCTGGCACATTGTTTTCATATTGATTCTTGCCACGATTGAAACTCTTCTATCCAGCCAAAGTAGTTCATAGATTAGATGTGATTCAAATTTTTAGGGTTAGGTTTCCACTGAAACCATCTTGGACCCACCGAGTTGAAAAACTCGGTCTCACCAATTTGGCTTATGCCATTACACTAGTGACTCTCGGTCTGACCGAGAATTACTAATCGGTGCGACCAATTTGAGGATTCTGTGAAACCCTAGCAGTCTCGGTGCCACCGAACTGAAACTCGGTCCAACCAAGATCATTAGTTTAGGTTCCAAAACTGCTTCGGTATCACCGAGTTTGAAAATCGGTGGATCCGAAATGCTTTCTGTGGAAAACTAAAACTGAACTTTTGAGTCATTCTTTTGCAAAAATCTCTGCATTTTGCGATGCTCATCTTTTCTATCTCATCTATAACTCTTCACAGGGTCAGCAATCAGCTTTTGCAGTATGTCTGATCAAAGTGACAGCCAGAACAGGTCAGAAGAGCAGATGGACTTGAGTGAGGGCACTAGTCCCTCAACTTCAGATGAAGGGAGCAGAAGTACTCCTAGCAATTTGCCTAAGGCTGCAACTAGGCAAAGGAGGAAAAGAACTTCAGATTCAGAGGATGAAGATTACAAATCTGAAGAGGATGAGGCTACTTCCAAGAAAGTGGTGCTCAAGAAGGAATATGGCTCAGCAAAGGATACAAAGCCAGGCATGAAGACCAAAAGGCCTACAGGAAGACAACCAATGTCCAAGGCCAGAGCATCAACTCAACTGCCTAAAAGGCCTGATCCCAAAGAGCCAGCTGCTAAAGGAAAGAAGAGGAAGGAAAGGGTCAAGAAGACCATGGCCAGAATTGTTGGTCAACCTTCCATGATGGAAGAGGAAGAGGATGCTGCACCAGCTCCTAAGGTAGCTAAGCTTATGGGAGATGCAGTCAGATCAGGGGCTACAACATCCAATCCCAAGGAATCACCCAAAGCTGCCTCCAAGGCCAAGCAAGTTCCAAAGAGGAATACTAGGAGTATTCCAGCTGCTGAGAAGAACAAGGCCCCAGTGCCCAATGTTGCGGAAGATTCAGATGAACAAGGACATGTTCTTAGAAAGCTCAATACCAAGATACCAGACCACAATGATGCCCATCCTGTGGCTGAGGACATGAGAATCAGGAAGGATTCAGGGCTGAGACTGTGGAGAATGGAAGATCCATATGCTTCAAGAAGAAGAACTGTTGTTGACTACAGGTTCCACACAAAGGAACAACAGGACTTCTATGAAACAATTCTGTTGGACAAGAAGCCCATAGTCTGTGACATGAGGTGGGTTGACTGGAAATTCATCAAGGAAAATGAACAGCACTATCCTGGAGTGCAAGACAGCTTTGTTGCTTGTGGAGTTGCAGATTTTGTTGGACAGAAGTTCACCAACTGGAATGATGAGCTTATCATGCAGTTCTACTCCACATCACACTTTTACCCACATGGAAGAATAGTTTGGATGTCTGAAGGTACAAGGTACCAGTCCACTATTGAAGAATGGGCAAGTCTGATCAATGCCCCCAAGGAGAATGAGGATGACCTAGACATTTATGCAAAGAAGAAGTTGGGTCACAATTCAATGGCTCACATGTACAAGTAAATTCCAGACAAGGCATTAGAGACTCACAAGTTTGGATTAGTTCACTTTCTGCTATCAGGGTTGCCAACCATAAATTGGATTCTGAGGCACACTTTGTTGCCCAAGTCTGGTGATCATAACATGATCAGAGGGCATGCCATCAACATGTTGCATGTGTTTGATGTGCCACAGAAGTTCAAAGTCATGAGCCTGATCATTGAAATAATCAAGAGGACTGTAGCAGATCAGAAGAGGTGCTGTGGATATGCACCTCAGATTCAAGAATTGATAAACTCAAAGATGGGCACAGGAAAATATCAGTTGGATAAGGAACACTTTCCACTTTATCCAGACTTTGAGGACAATGAGGTTGTCATGAATGAAGATGATCCACAATCAGTTCAAGCTTAGGAGAAGAAGGAGAAGGCAAAGAGGGAGAAGGCTGCCAAGATGCGAACTCAAGAGGAGGCATCTGAATATTTCTTGAAAACCAAACAGGAGCAGCTTGGTTACTTGATAGCATCATCTCTAAGGATTGAGAAGGGGTTGGCCACCCTAACTCAAAACCAGGAGAGCCTGGAAAGAATCATGGAACAAAAATTCTATGATCTAGATGTCAAGGTAACTGAGATTCAGTCAGTTGTGGAGCAGCTGAAGGATGACATGCAGGAGAGGAAGGGCAAGACTACCACCAATGTGTTTGCCAGAGTGCCCAGAGCCCAGAGGTCAGTTGCAGTGCCAGTGACAGACACTAGAGCAACAACTTCAGCACCAGCCACTGCCCCTATAGTTCCAGTGCAACCAGCTCCAGCACCAACTCCTCCAGCTCCATCCACTTCAACTGAAGCCTTCGTCCAACGAGCCATCTCTACACCACCACTAGTAGATCAAGCCTGAGAGTCGATCTAGCACTATGCATTTTCTATGAACTTTTTGTTAACTTGTTGCCAAAGGGGGAGAAAAATGTATAGATCATAGGCTTCGAGAGAGACTGAGTGTGTTGCTTTTGTTCTCTCTTGCTTTATTTGGTGGTTTTTCAATCTTTGTTTGCTTTTGGTTCAGATACTATGCTTGTGAGACATTGATTATCATGTGATTGATCATAAGCTACACTTATGCATGCTTGATATTATCCTATCTATCTTATGTGATCACTCACTATGCTTGGTGATGAGTGCATATATTCATTGTTTATTATTTTGAGCGCTCCACCAAGATGTATGTGACATGGAAGAGTAACCCATGAGCCTAATTCATTGTGAATTTGCAGTCCACAGCAAATCTAAGACTATGCACAAATTTAGGGGGAGCTCTTGCTTATCACATACTTCTCAAAGCGACGATGTTATTTAATTTTATTATCATTTGTCGAAGCTTTGATCTATATGTTGTCATCAATTACCAAAAAGGGGGAGATTGAAAGTGCAACTATCCCTAGGTGGTTTTGGTAATTCATAACAACATATAGCTCATTGAGCTAATGCTATTCCCAGACTATTATTTCAGGAAAACTCAATGAATGGCATGGCATGGATGATGAAAGTGGATCCCTCAAAATTCTAAGGACAAAGGATTGGCTCAAGCTCAAAAGCTCAAGACTCTTCATTTTACATTTTAGTGATCCAAGATCACATTGAGTCTATAGGAAAAGACAATACTATCAAGGAGGGATGAGGTGTTGCTTAATGAGCCTCTTGCTTCATGTGCTTAGTGATATGCTCCAAAACCCTCAACTACTTTCCCACATCCACAAATGACCTAAACCCAAAGCCAAAATCGGTCACACCGATTCTTCCTATCCGGCGCCAGCGATTCCAAAAGTCATAGCCACTGCCACAAACCCTAAGCAAATCGGTCTTACCGATAGGGATCTCGGTCTCACCGAGATGGGATTGCAATCTCTCTGTTTCCCTTCGTAACGTTTGGGTCTAACTGAAGTGAGCGATCGGTCCCACCGAGATTGCAATGTAAACTCTCTGTTTCCTTTTTGTAACATTTTGATCTCAACGAAAAGAGCAAATCGGTCCCACCAAGTTTACCTGACCAACTCTCTGGAAAGCTTATTACCAAATCGGTCTCACCGAGTTTGTGTAATCGGTCTCACCGAGATTACGTTATGCCCCAACCCTAACCGAATCGGCCTCACCGAGATGCATGTTAGTCCCACCGAAAATCACTAACGGTCACTAGGTTTACTAAATCAGTCCGACCGAGTTTAATGATTCGGTCCCACCGAGTTTGGTAAATTGTGTGTAACGGTTAGATTCTGTGTGGAGGCTATATATACCCCTCCACCTCCTCTTCATTCATGGAGAGAGCCATCAGAACGAACCTACACTTCCAACTTACCATTTCTGAGAGAGAACCACCTACTCATGTGTTGAGGCCAAGATATTCCATTCCTACCATATGAATCTTGATCTCTAGCCTACCCCCAAGTTGCTTTCCACTCAAACCCTCTTTCCACCAGATCCAAATCCTATGAAAGAGAGTTGAGTGTTGGGGAGACTATCATTTGAAGCACAAGAGCAAGGAGTTCATCATCAACGCACCATTTGTTACTTCTTGGAGAGTGGTGTCTCCTAGATTGGCTAGGTGTCACTTGGGAGCCTCCGACAAGATTGTGGAGTTGAACCAAGGAATTTGTAAGGGCAAGGAGATCGCCTACTTCGTGAAGATCTACCGCTAGTGAGGCAAGTCCTTCGTGGGCAATGGCCATGGTGGGATAGACAAGGTTGCTTCTTCGTGGACCCTTCGTGGGTGGAGCCCTCCATGGACTCGCGCAGCCGTTACCCTTCGTGGGTTGAAGTCTCCATCAACGTGGATGTACGATAGTACCACCTATCGGAACCACGCCAAAAACATCCGTGTCTCCAATTGCGTTTGAATCCTCCAAACCCTTCCCTTTACTTTCTAGCAAGTTGCATGCTTTAATTTCCGCTGCCTATACACTCTTTGCATGCTTGCTTGAATTGTGTGATGATTGCTTGACTTGTCCTAAAGTAGCTAAAATCTGCCAAACTCTAAAATTGGGAAAAGGTTAAGTTTTTATTGGTCAAGTAGTCTAATCACCCCCCCTCTAGACATACTTCAAGGTCCTACATCATTACATAGGCATCACGTCCAAGATTAGTAGACCGACTCCTGCCTGCATCTACTACTATTACTCCACATATCGATCACTATCCAGCATGCATCTAGTGTATTAAGTTCATGGAAAAACGGAGTCATGCAATAAGAACGATGACATGATGTAGAAAAGATATATATATGTAGAGATAGACCCCATCGTTTTATCCTTTGTAGCAAAGATACATACGTGTCATTTCCCTTTCTATCACTAGGATCAAGCACCGTAGGAACGAACCCACTACTGGGCACCTCTTCCCATTGCAAGATAAATAGATCAAGTTGGCCAAACAAAACCCAAATATCGAATAAGAAATACGAGGCTATAAGAGATGATGTATATAAGAGATCAAAGAAACTCAAATAACTTTCATGGATATAAAAAGATATGACTGATCATGAACTCAAAGTTCATCAGATCCCAACAAACACACCACAAAAAGAGTTACCTCATATGGATCTCCAAGAGACTATTGTATTGAGAATTCAGCAAGAGAGAGGAAGCCATCTAGCTATTAACTACGGACCCGTAGGTCTACAAAGAACCGCATCATTGGAGAGGCACCAATGGAGGTGGTGAACCCCATCCGAGATGGTGTCTAGATTGGATCTGGTGGTTCTAGTCTTTGCGGCGGCTGGATGAATATTTCGTCGACTCCCCTAGGGTTCTGGGATTTTTGGGGTATTTATAGAGCAAAGAGGCGATCCGGGGGGCACCCGAGGTGGGCACAACCCACCAGGGCACGCCTGGGCCTCCTGGTGCGCCCTGGTGGGTTTTCCCCTCATCGGGACTCCCCCCAGGTGCAACCAGGGCCCGTTGTGTTCCTTCTGGCCCATAAAAATTCTCCATAAAGTTTCGGGGCATTTGGACTCGGTCTGATATTGATTTCGTGCGATGTAAAAACATGCAAAAAATAGCAACTGGCACTTGGCACTATGTCAATAGGTTAGTACCAAAAAATGATATAAAATGACTATAAAATGATTATAAAACATCCAAGATTGATAATAAAATAGCATGGAACAATCAAAAATTATAGATACGTTGGAGACGTATCAACGGGCGAGGGGGTATATATAGGCATCACATTGGTCCCGGTTCGTAGTTGGAACCGGGACTAAAGGACCCCCTTTGGTCCCGGTTCCAGCAACAAACCGGGACCAATGGTTGTGGGCCAGGAGCGTGGCCCATTGGTCCCGGTTCATGTCTGGAACCGGGACCAAAGGGGCTAGGCGAACCGGGACCAATGCCCCACGAGGCCCGGCCGCCCCCTGGCCTCACGAATCGGGACCGTCGCCCCCATGGGTCCCGGTTTCTGACTGAACCAGGACTAATGGGCTGACCCGGCCTGGACCAAAGCCCTATTTTCTACTAGTGTACTGTAAGTGTATCTAGTGTCATCCCTAGTTGATTTTGGAGTATTGATAACAAACGTGGTTGATGGACAAATGTGTTTGTGAAATTCACAGGTAGAAGTCCCTATTGATTCAGTTTACCCATCGAAGATGACCCCTAAAAATGTATGAAAACATTGAAGACATTAGTGGTTCGCGAAGACATTCGCGTCGAAGATAATTACGCGTGAAGACATTTTCTACGTCTTGAGCTTGCATTGGTTTTCCTTGAAGAGGAAAGGGTGATGCAGCAATAGTAGCGTAAGTATTTCCCTCAGTTTTTGAGAACCAAGGTATCAATCCAGTAGGAGGCTCCTTCAAAAGTCCCACGCACCTACACAAACAAACAAAGAACTCGCAATTAACGCAATAAAGGGGTTGTCAATCCCTTCACAACCACTTGCGAAAGTGAGATCTGATAGAGATAGTATGATAAGATAAATATATTTTTGGTATTTTATAATATAGATGCAAAAAGTAAAAATGCAAATAAAAGTAGATTGAAAGCTTATATGATAAAAGATAGACCCGTGGGCCATAGGTTTCACTAGTGGCTTCTCTCAAGATAACATAAGTATTACGGTGGGTGAACAAATTACTGTCGAGCAGTTGATAGAAAAGCAAATATTATGAGATTATCTAGGCATGATCATGTATATAGGCATCCCGTCCGCAACAAGTAGACCGACTCCTGCCTGCATCTACTACTATTACTCCACACATCGACCGACTCATGCCTGCATCTAGAGTATTAAGTTCATAAAGAACAGAGTAATGCATTAAGAAATATAACATGATGTAGAGGGATAAACTCAAGCAATATGATATAAACCCCATCTTTTTATCCTCGATGGCAACAATACAATACGTGCCTTGCTGCCCCTGCTGTCATTGGGAAAGGACACCGCAAGATTGAACCCAAAGCTAAGCACTTCTCCCATGGCAAGAAAGATCAATCTAGTAGGCCAAACCAAACTGATAATTCGAAGAGACTTGCAAAGATAACTCAATCATACATAAAAGAATTCAGAGGTGATTCAAATATTTCTCATAGATAAACTTGATCATAAACCCTCAATTCATCGGATCTCGACAAACACACCGCAAAAAGAGTTTACATCGAATAGATCTCCACAGGAGAGGGGGAGAACATTGTATTGAGATCCAAAAAGAGAGAAGAAGCCATCTATCCAATTACTATGGACCCAAAGGTCTATGGTAAACTACTCACAAATCATCGGAGGGGCTATGGTGTTGATGTAGAAGTCCTCCGTGGCTGATTCCCCCTCCGGCGAAGCACCGGTGAAGGCTCCAAGATGAGATCTCGCGGATACAGAAGGTTACGGCGGTGGAAATTGTGTTTCATTGGCTCCCTGGATGTTTTCGGGGTACGTACGTATATATAGGAGGAAGAGGTACATCGTTGGCCGCCTATGTGGCCCAGGAGATAGGGGCGTGCCCAGAGGGGGTGGGCGCGCCCTCCTGTCTCCTGGCCGCCTCGCAAGCTTCTTGACTTGCACTCCAAGTTCTCCGGATCACGTTCATTCCAAAACTCACGCTCCCGAAGGTTTCATTCCATTTGGACTCCGTTTGATATTCCTTTTCTTCGAAATACTGAAATAGGCAAAAAAAATAGCAATACGGGCTGGGCCTCCGGTTAGTAGGTTAGTCCCAAAAATGATATAAATGTGTAAAATAAAGCCCATAAACATCCAAAAGGGGTAATATAATAGCATGGAACAATAAAAAATTATAGATATGTTGGAGACGTATCAAGCATCCCCAAGCTTAATTCTTGCTCGTCGTCAAGTAGGTAAATGATAAAAACAAAATTTTTGATGTGGAATGCTACCTAGCATAATTCTCAATGTAATTTTCTTTATTGTGCATGAGTGTTCAGATCCAAATGATTCAAAATAAAAGTTCATATTGATAAAAGAAATAGTAACACTTCAAGCATACTAATCAAAGCAATCATGTCTTCTCAAAATAACATGGCTAAAGAAAGTTCATCCCTACAAAATCATATAGTTAGGCTATGCTTCATTTTTGTCACACAAAGATGTTCCCAAATTCTACACCCCCGATGACAAGCCAAGCAATTGTTTCGTACTTAAATAATCTCAAAAAATTCAACCTTCACGCAATACATGAGCGTGAGCCATGTGTATAGCACTATGGGTGGAATAGAATATGATGATGGGGATTGTGTGGAGAAGACAAAAAAGGAGAAAGTCTCACATTGACGAGGATAATCAACGGGCTATGGAGATGCCCATCAATTGATGTCAACATGAGGAGTTCGGATTGCCATGCAATGGATGCACTAGAGCTATAGATGAATGTTCAACAAAATAAAACTAGTGGGTGTGCATCCAAATTGCTTGCTCATGAAGACCTAGGGCATTTGAGGAAGCCCATCGTAGGAATATACAAGCCAAGTTCTATAATGAAAAATTCCCACTAGTATATGAAAGTGACAACATATGAGACTCTCTATATGAAAAACATGGTGCTACTTTGAAGCACAAGATATGTGACTCACTACATGAAGAACAAGGTGCTATTTTGAAGCACGGGTGTGGAAAAAAGAGATAGTAACATTTCCCTTTTTATTTATTTTCCATTTTTTTCTTTTTTTTCTTTTTTTCCTTTTTCTTTTTTTCTTTGGCCTTTCTTTTTTTTCTTTTGGCCTTTCTTTATTTTTTTCTTTTTGAGCAATGCTCTAATAATGATGATCATCACACTTTTATTGATTACAACACAACAATTACAACTCGAAACTAGAACAAGATATGACTCTATATGAATGCCTCCGGTGGTGTACCGGGATGGTGCAATGAATCAAGAGTGACATGTATGAAAAATTATGCATGGTCGCTTAGACACAAATACGCACTACAAAAAAAAGACACATCCGTGATATTTTGGGCCGAACGAAACTTTTTTCTGTCATACATATGACACTTCTATGACGATAATTGTGACAAAACCCGGTATCATCATAGATGTGGTGGGCTCCTACTTCTATGACAAAAAATCATGACAGAAAATGGGCTTTTCGTCCTGGGCGGGCCGGAGACGCAGCTGCATGACATTCTTTGGGCCGTCCATGATGGAAAAAACCGTGGTAGAAGCGAGGGGGAGGAAAATTTTGGGGGAGTTGCTGGTTACGGTGGGAGGGTGGGGGCCGAGCGATGCACGTTTCTCCCGTACACGTACGCGCGTGTGTGCGAGGCGTTGGCTCTAACTGAACCCGAGCGAGGCGTTGGGCTCTAACTGAACCCCAGCGATTGCACTGCAGGCTACGCGTTACTGAACCCGAGCGATCGATCGATGGCTGTTAACTGAACCCGATGGAGCGATTCCTTCGCTACTGCTGCTAACTGAAGCCAATCGATTGGATGAACAGTGAGCGTTGCAGGGGGGGGAGTTGGATGAACAGTGAGCGGTGGCGTTGCCTCTAGATGAACAGGACCCCGTGGTGTAGAGGGCTGGATGAACAGTAGACGGTGGAGGGGTGCCCGTGGAGGTGTGGTTGAACAGGACCCCGTGGTGTGGAGGGCTGGATGAACAGTAGAAGGGGGAGGGTTGGATGAACAGTAGATGGTGGAGGGGTGGTTGAACAGTAGCCGGTGGAGTAGCGCACGGTGGAGGCTGGATGAACAGGAGCCCGTGGAGGCTGGAGGAGGTCGACGGTGGAGATGAATAGTATCCCGTGGAGTCCCGTTTTGCGGTACGCCACACCCCTCCCGATGAACAGGACCTCCGTTTTGACCGTAGGAGGTCCATTTCATCCGTTTTGCGGTACGCCACACCCCTCCTGATGAACAGGACCCCTGTTTCGACCATAGGAGGTCAGTTTCGTCCGTTTTGCGGTACGTCACACCCCTCCCGATCAACAAGACCCCCGTTTCGACTGTAGGAGGTCCGTTTCCTCTGTTTTGCGATACGCCACACCCCTCCCGATCAACAGGACCCCGTTCCGAACGTAGGAGGTCCGTTTCCTCCGTTGTGCGGTACGCCAGGCCTCGTTTCCATCGCCTGTTCCGTCCAAGCCCTCCTAATGAACACGACCACGCGTTCCGTTCCGACCCAGCCAGTTGGCTCCCCATGAACATGACGACGACGTTGTTTCTCCATTCTGACCCAGCCATGTACGTATGCGCGAGTAGGCGTTTGAGACCCTGCCCGTATGTACGTATGTGGCCATATTTTCTTTCTTGCACCCTCGCCGTTGTACGTACGTGTACACGCTACGTGCGCGCCTCTACTACGACACGTGTGCGCCTCTACATCGACCAGTATGTACGTACACGTTCGCGACCAGAATGACAACACTACGTACACTTCGACCAGGTGGGTCCCGACTGTTAGGCACTTCCTTGCCTGCAAAGATGTGGCTGGTGGGTCCCAGCAGTCGGGGGGCGAATCGTTTTTTTTGCCCGGACGCACTTCCTTGCGTGCGAAGATGTAGCTAGTGGGTCCCAGCAGTCAGGGGGGCGAATCGTTTTTTTGCCCGGACGCACTTCCTTGCGTGCGAAGGTGTAGCTGGTGGGTCCCAGCAGTCAGGGGGGAAACATTTTTTTTGCGAAATACGGTGGCCCGTCCGGTGGGTCCCAGCTATCAGGTGGAGGAATAATTATTTTGCACGTAATAAGGAGGCACGTCCTTGCGGTCGCCGTGGACCCAGCTGTCAGCCTCTCCATGCACAGTACTCTTTCGATGGAAGTCGGTCATTGACCACATTGACCACGCCGCGCCGAGAGCACCACAGCGGTGGACGATGGCGAGGCCTAGGAAGGGGACGACGCGGAGCCGGGGAAGACGCAACAGTGGATGCCCATGCGAAGAGGAGTACGAGGGTGAGGCTGCGGTCGCCGCAGAATAATAGGGGGTGTGGGTGAGTAGAGGGATGGCCTGGCCAGCGATGGGAGTAGTAGGGGGCGGTGAGGCCTCCGAGGCATCACAGCCGGCCACGGGAGGCAGGAGCACGTGGCATGACCGGCGCTGCTTTGGGCGGCTGGAGCACGAAGACCAGAGGTGGAAGAAGCACTACGGCCGTTGGATGGACATCGTATGGTCACTGGAGCTAGAGTCGTTCATATTGACTAAGTTGACAAAGCCCTCCATCCCCGTAAACTTAGTAGGCCCACAAGTCAGCCTCCCACCAAGGTGAGTCCCAGCTAGCAGGGGGAGTATTCTTTTTTTGTGCGTAATAAGGAGGCATTTTCGGTG
>NC_057801.1:759913510-759921652 GCF_018294505.1 Triticum aestivum
TTTTGCGAAATACAGAGACCCTTCCGGTGGGTCCCAGCTATCAGGTGGAGGAATCATTATTTTGCGCATAATAAGAAGGCATTTTCCTGTGTGGTCCCCTACTGTCAGCCTCTTCCGATGGCTGTTGTTTGTTGACCATGTTGACCTCACCACGCCGAGAGCACAAACGCGGTGGACGAGGGCGAGGCCCAGGAAGAGAACCACCCGGAGCCGGCGAAGCCACCGCAGCAGATGCCCACACTGAGGGGGGAACGAGCGCTGACTAGTCGGCTGTGGGGTGAGGCTGACGTCGCCGGAAAATAACAGGATGTGTGGGTGGTTAGAGGGATGGCCTGGCGGCAGCACAGCGAGCCACGGGAGGAGGGAGAAGGCAGTCCCGTCGGCGCTGGTTTGGGCAGCTGGAGTAGGAAGATCAAAGATTGAAGAAGCACGGCGGCCGTTGGATGGACATCCAACAGTCACTGATGTGTGTTGACTAAGTTGACAAAGCCTTGCGTACGCGTCAAAAAAAATTTAGGGCAGCGTCATCGTCAACCTAGTAGGCCCAAAAGTCAGCCTCCAAATCTGTGGAAAACAACATACAGCCCATTAGCCATTATTTTCAATAATTTACAGCCCATTTGCTAATTCTTAAGGATATTTGAAGCCCATATTCTTTTTATTAGCATTACAGACCATATATTCTAGGCACTGCTAAAAAATTCAATGAAATTTTGCATATTTCGGTGGGGTCCAAACTCTTTTAATCACGAAATTTCGAGTCACGTTAAAAATAGTTTTCAGAAAATTATATCAAAATAAAATTCAAAAAACAATTCTCCACAAAAAAATGAATGAAATTTAGAATCTTAACTAGCAAGATGCCCGTTCGTTGCACGGAACATGAAGATGCATTTGTGTGAATAGTTTATCCTGTGGGAGAAAAGATGATATTTTAATGTAATTGCCAGTTGGCTTTGGTTTTTATAAGAGTAGAGAGTAGAGAAATCCTGAAAAAAATGATATTTTAATGCAATTGCCGGTTGGCTTTGGTTTAAAAATTTACAGACCATTTCTTACAACTTATAGCCCGTTTTTTGGGGAAGCCCATTTCTTATCCCTACTCGTCTTGAAAGATTTGCAGCCCAGCAGGGCTGAGAAAAGCAAGTAGGCCTCGATTTTGGTATTCTCCAAAAAAAGAACTGGGCTAGCCAATTTCAGAAAGAAAAAATATATCAACTGGGCTCGTCATGTGCTTAATAAAAGCGTAAGCGTGGGCTAGACGGGCCACAACCCCTGCACAGCGCGCAGTTGAGCTCCGTCTCTGAAACAACTGGGCGAGCTGCTTGGTCCTTGGTGTTATCCGCTCGTTGTGTAATTTTCTCGTTTATTGACTACATTGACAATGGCGTGGAACCTAGTTGTCAAACAATTAGGAGGAAGTATTTTTTTTGGCTTGTAATAATGAGGCACCTACTTGCGAAATGCAATGACCCTGGTGGGTCCCTACTGTCAGCCTCTCCACGTACAGTCATCTCCTGATTCCTCTTGGTTGTTGACCATGTTGACAACGCCAGACGGCGGCGGTCATAGCGAGCTAACCAAGGCAGAGAACGACGGCAAGGCCTCGGACGGGAACAAACAGCAGCCATGGAAGATGGGGCAGTGTAGTGGCAGGTGGAGGGGAGTACGAGGGCAACAACATGCAAGTCAAGCATACAAATGGTACAAAAAGCCCAAGGAGTAATTGTTCATCAAATTTTTAGACAAAACCCAGATTGAACATGATAGTAACATCTAACCCAACCACTCTTTTTTGCAGTCACAAACAAATGGATCGGTCTGATCCATAAAATCAACATCATGTGCAAAAAAAATTATTTCAGGATGTCTACAACTTATTGTAAATATAAGCCAAGCACGTTTAGAAGCCCATTTGTCCACCTAAAACTTATTTTTTTGCTGTTCAACATGTTCGTCCGTGAGAAATCTCTTGCTGTAAAAATTAAACCTCATGGATAATAGTAACCTCGCGTTCAACAGGAAGAATGTGACAAAGCTTCTGTTTGCCTGGTTGGATGCATATCGTCCCATCGTTATTGTCCTCAACGAATGTAATGAGAACTCCCATCGTTATTGTCCTCAAACGAATGTCATGAGAACTGAGAAAATCCTTGTGCTTATTACGCCAACGATTGGTTATATGTTTTTCTCCATGTGGTTCTCCCTAAGTAGACATGAAGATTGAAAACAGTTAAGGTCTGAAAAAAGAGTATGTCGAAAGAACGACTGCTGAATAGTTAATTCTAGTACAATATATACGGGCTTTCAATGTGCATGAAATCATCACCTCTATGTATAAATTCTCCAGAGATCGAAAGCATCGCAGCAAGCCAATAATTATGTCCAGATCAAAACTATACACACTAATATATATGATCTTGACAGAATCCAGCAGCATTGATAGGCTATCAATGGATGAACTCTTCATTGAGCATATAACATAATATTAGTACCCAAAGTGTACTCCAAGATGATATAAAACTTATGCACACAAATGAAAAATGCAGCATATGATTACAAATGTGTAGACGATAATATACGGTACTTGAAAAAGTGAGGAGCCAAACACCAACTCCTTGTGATTATTAAACGGGTCACGAATTACACCCAAGGTCTCCAGTTTGGGCGCAGAGACGACAATTATTTCTGAAGTTGTATAACAATTATGAAGGAGCAACCTTTCAAGTGAAGGGGCATCTTCGATGATGAGCTGTTGTCCTTTAAAACAAATTCCAATGCTTTTAAGGTGAGGCGACTTCATTTGGAGACAACTGATACCGATTTTTATTCCCAAAACAATCAGCAAGCGCTCCATCGCAGGGCAACTGGAGTGGATGATGTTGTGCAGTGAGGCCTTCGACAGATAAACCACCACAAGCGAAAGTTTTTTTAGCAGTGGGAGTCGAAGCATTTGTACCAGATCGTCTGGTAGATGGCACCGGGCGAAGGTGGCGATGTGGAGAGAGGAGGAAAACCGCGAGATGGACAACGGTGGTGTGGGCACGAATTTTTGGTATGTTCGTGGTATGTAACTTTCGTGGTAATATTAGAACTCAAACTGCTGGAGTTTTCCGAATTCAGGGGATGTCAGCCAAGCATCCACCTTGCTGGGTATGGACAGCAGGTAGCTTGTCGGGATGCAGAGGCATTGAACGGGGCCCTGCTGGTGAGAAGAGACGATGGCTCTGATGAGATCAAATTCAGGAAGGACAGATATCTGACGACAGTCGAGATTGAGGGGGGCGGTGCGCCATAGAAGGCGCCACCGAGTTGAGAGGACTTGTGTGCGGCAGCAATCCTTGGTGGGGAGAAGCGAGATGATCTCCTCAAGGATGACGCCTGGGAGATCGCTGATGCGGTCCACCGGAGAATCTACCGGTTCCTCAAATCCAGGTGGGGGGGGGGGCTCGCCGCTTCTCTCCGCGCTACCAGGTGCAGGATCTACAACCGGCGTCACCGCTGGCGGGAGCCTCATCTTCCTGGCGCTAGGGCTAGCCGACTCCATTTTCCTTGTGGGTGTCGCGCCGAGCTCACGGGTTTGAGCAGAGTAGCCAGAGACGAGCCTAGTGGCAGTGCGAGTGGGGAAGAAGGAGGGCTGGGGATTTCTGTAGGAGTGGAAGAAGAGGAGCAGGCATTTTCTGTACGAGTGAGGAAGAAGGTGAGCGGGGTTTTCTGGACACGTGAGGAAGATTGGGGAGCGGGGGGAATTGGGCGGGGAGACGGAAGCGGGAGAGCGAGTTGTTCGTGTTTATAAGGCCCGCTGCACTAACTACTCGCTTTTTCCCAAGAACCGCTCTCTTGTTTTGCGTTGCTGCATGACTGGCCATGCATGCAGGATGCATGTGCCCGCCGGCCACTGCATGCGCCTGGTTTGTTACTAGGCCTATTTAATAGGGTGGTTATGGAGTATATTAAGGATATTTATTTTCTCTATGTGCATCCACCAAATTAGAGGATGCGGTACTGGATGCAAACACTCACATTAAACTAACATTCAGAAGAACAAAAGTTCAGCATGTCTATGCATCTCAATGATTCACCGTACTATAACCAATATACAAAGCTGTGAGAAGGTGTGGAAATAAAGAAAATCGATCGATGCTTCTCTGAGCAAAGGGCCTCCCAGCACACGCATTAATTTCCTGGGCATGCTTGTTTCTTCTCAATGTTGCGAGCACTTTGAGCATGTTGGCAACTCCACAGCTAGCTAGCTCCTTCATTTTGCAATTGATGCTGACACATTTGCAGCAAACGCATGAGGCAATAGAGATGACTCAACATGGGTCCATATTGTGCAGTTCCCCTGATATCATATTCATTGTCCTGAATCTGAAAAGATAGGAAAATAGTAGCTATACTTAAACGGTCTTGCAAAACAGTAGCACATATCAATAGCTCGGCATGACAACACACGATCATCTGGACGAAGGGGATACTGACCTGCCTGAGGAAGATTACATATAATTTCATAAGTCCTTGGTTGATTTCCACCTTCGGTTGCACTGCTTGTTTGCTCCTCCACACATGACAGGATCGTTCCGCACTGCATTCAGCAAGTCAACGTACGAATAAGCTAATTTCATCTTGCGGTGGTCATTGTACCTAGTTACGAATGTAGGAATACCTGGAGCTCATGAGGTTAGTTGACAGCAGGTAGATGCAGCCATATAAATTTTGTGTGGTGCTACCAAAATTGAGGTTTGTATCCCTTCCCGTTAGGAGAATTCTTCTTGAAGTTGGTAGAATGTGACGGCTTGTTCTTTGCATCAAACTTGCCTTTCCCCTGAGATTTGTTCTTGTTGTTTTGGGGCTAGTTGGGCTGGAAGTTCTTCTCGTGTACCATGTGGGCACTAGAAGCTCCCTCGACGACCCGAGCACGTGTGTCTTTTGCTCTCGCCTTCTCCTCAAAATCAAGAGTGCTAATGAGATCCAAAACAGAAAACTCATGTCTCTTGTTTTTCAGAGAAGTAGCAAAATTGTTCCACGAAGGTGGAAGCTTGGCAATGATGGTCCCAGCAACAAATTTGTCTGGTAACACGCACTTAAAGTACTCAAGTTCCTTAGAGAGTGACTGTATCTCATGAGTCTGCTGAACAACAGAGCGCTCATCAGTCATCTTGTAGTCACAGAATTGCTCCATGACATACAACTCGTTGCCAGCACCCGAGGGCCCAAACATGGCCTCGAGCACATCCCACATGTCTTTGCCGCTGTCAAACGACATATATGAATCCACAATGGAATCGTCAAGAACACTCAGCAGGGCGGCTTTGAAGAGGGTATCCATGTTCTGAAAAGCTTCCTACTGTGTAGGATTAAGATCGCCCTCAGGCTTACCCTTAGTGGCGTCATAGCAGTACATGATCTGAAACCAATATGCTGCTCTTGTGCGCCACCTTTTATATTGCACCCCCTTAAAAGTAGGCGTCTTCAAAAGCGCAGCAAAACCACTCGGAGTAAATTGCCTGTGATCAGGTTTTTGGATTGGATTGTTGAATATATGAGCAATTTAGTATGAGATTTAATCCGAATCAGAAGTAAATAGATCATGACGACAATTGCAAACATCAAAGTAATGATGTGGACTAAACCAGGAGGACAGAATCACATACTATACAGCGGGAGCAGGACCGATGTGGTTGATGTTGTCACTCATGTCGTTGATGAAGAGGTTACCGAGGTCGGGGAAGAAGGCTGTCGTTGAGGAAGTCGTCACTGACAGCAGTCACAAGAGTGTGCTCCCCAAAAACCTGATCGCCCCTCTCCCGTACAGGATCACGAAAGGCGGGGTTCGGAGGACTGCTGTCTCTTCTCGCGGTGCACACCGGAAGGAGGGCTAGAGAAGAATTGCGTGGCGGCGCTAAGATCTGGAACGGTGCGAAACCATATGATACAGTGGCGGCTAGGGTAGAGCATGTCAGGTCGGTCGTGCGAGTATAATAGTAGGCCTTTGGCCCCCAAACCCCATGTCCAAGTCAATAATAGCTCAAAAAAAGTCAATAATAGCCCCACCAAGGTTTGTCTCAAAAAAAAATAGAGTAATTAAGGCGTCCGTTAGTCCCTTTAGTATAAATACAATATCATTAATAATGGCCCCACCTTTTGTCTCACAAAGTAGAGTATGTTGGAGTACAACTGGCTACACGTTTACAATCCGCTTCTCTTCTATCTCCTCTTCTCTCTCCTTTAATTAAGCACAAATACTATATTTAAATCCTTATAGCCTGCTTATGTCATCTAATTGTAGTACTTGCTCTAAAAGTTACTATCCACTGTGTAGTCTGAAATGTCGGGCGTGCAGCGGGCGGTGCCCCCGGTCGGTGCGCCGCTTCAACGCGGAAGTAGTGAGAGGTCGCATCGCCTTGACTTGCCATCAATGTGGAGCGGCGGGCTTAGCTGGCGCCGGTCGGGAAGCGCGCGCGGGAGGGGGAGGGGTTTTTGTTGGGCCAAGAAGGTGAGAAGCCAACTTGGGATTGGTCCGGACGGGGAAATATCATGTGCTCCCATACTCTGCATATGACACTAGTCTATGTTACTACTCCTTCCTTTCCGGTTTATAGAGATGTTTAGAGTAACATAATAATATGTTACAGTACAAGTTACTCCCCACTATGACCAGCCTTGGCCTCTCCCAGTGCTCCACCATGTATAGCTGCTAAGCCTGCCACGTAGGCATAAAATATGATGTGGCACCAATAAACTAAGCACCTATGCATTGAAGACTTGAGTTACTATAAGCCGTTTAATGCACTTAGCACCTCATCTAAAGAGCATTAATAGTATATCCAGCTGCTGGCTATAAGCCAGTGCCATGTCATCTACAGCCCATCTTATAGTCAACATGTACAATAGTACTACTACTTTTTTGTTTTGTGGCCCACCTTTCATTCTCACAAAGTGCCTAGGAGCACGTGCTAGAGCTGGCTCTTCACGAAGAGCCCGCTTACCTTCTCTCTCCTCTTCTCTTTCCTCTAACTAAGCAGAAATATACTACTGTTTATTCCTTATAGCCTGCTGACTCAGCTCTATTGTACTTGCTCTAAGCACATCTAAGCACTTGCTAGCACCCCCTTGACGGTGGACCTTGACGGTTTACGTCACCTTGTGTCTCATAATTTTCCTTGTCATCATCTGAGTCCTAGAAGATCTCACCCACATCATCATTAGCATGCAGCCGCCTTGATGACAACATGCGCAGAAGGAGTAGAGGCGACTAGGGACGCACCATCACCACATCGTGGGCACTCCGAATGTGCTCGTGTGCGTGCAGCGTGCGTGTTTTTCCATCGGTGCTAGCTCTAAGGCCGAGGCTGCGGTCGTCTTCGTCTCCGACTAGTAGTTGAGCAATGACGGCAAATAGGTGCTGCAAGAGATGCATATGCACCGTTGCATGCGAGCTTTGCCGTAGCACGATGAACCAGACGTCACCGCAGATGGCGCACGCCTCCATGTAGCCGAGTGTGTGCGCATGCATGTGTTATTCACGTGCATTCTGCGGCCGAGCGTGTGTGCATGCATGTCTTTGTGTACGTGCGTTGTGTGCTCCATGTTGTGCGCGTATGTGCATGAGTTGGATCGCATGGAGTTAGTGCGTTGGCTTGTGTACATGCGTGGCTTGTTGCGTGGTTATCAATAATTCAATATAAACTACTCCCTCCGTTCCTAAATATAAGTCTTTCTAGCCATTTCAAATAGACTACAACATACGGATGTATGCAAACATATTTTAGAGTGTAGATTCACTCATTTTGTTTCGTATGTAGTCCCTTATTAAAATATCTAAAAAGACTTATATTTGGGAACGGAGGGAGTATAAAACATCTTCAACTTAGCATCCTGATTTACCGTTTCTAGTGGTTAGCGAAAAGTTCATGTTCTTTTAGTTGTTTATAGGTGGGCAGGCGGCAAAAAACAGGGGAAAACATGCAAGGTTCCTTGCAGATGCTCCACCGTGAGGTTCCTTGCTCCTCCTCGGTCATCGGGAATCTATGCTCTTCAACTCTTTTCTTTTACGTGATCTTTGTTCATCCTTTTCCCAACACGCGAGACATCTAGCATCAAGGTGCACGTGTCATGCAAGAAAATGGAGATAATCAGATA